>NW_015168102.1:0-1007 GCF_001447785.1 Gekko japonicus
GCCAGGCCAGGTGCTCCAGCAGAATTAATTGGATGCTTTCCCACTAGCAATCTGCAAACAAAGGTCCATCAGAGCAACCAAGGCTGTCCCTGTTCCACGTAGAATTGCCAGATAGCAGCCTTTTGGAGGTTGGAACATTTAAGGAATGGAGACCGGGGAAATGCCATCAGTCATCCCCCGTTTTGCTCTTGTCTCTCCACTGAGCAAGGGTGGGGGGGGAAGCAATGGAGGTGGAAGGTTGCTGCAGGTAAATAAATAATAAATATAGCTGAAGATGGGAGAGCAGGTAAAAGGTTGCTGAGTGGGTGGAAAGGAGAGAAGGAAACAAAGAAGGCTGAGGATATGGGGGTTGTCAAGTGGAGGGAAAGGGGAAATAATGTGGGAAAGTAGAGACAAGAGGAAATGGGGGCCCTTTACAAGTACTTGCAGGTTCCCCACTGTGCAAGTGGGTGCCCCCTGGCAACTGGCACTGCACAACTCAGCCATAGTTTGCCTGAGTAGAGGGTGCCAGGGGCAGGGTGGGGTGGAAAACTGAAGATGGGGAGAAGATAAAGGTAGGTTGGCTGGTGGAAGGGAAGGAGGCAGGAAGGGGGGACTGTGGGGGCTTTCAAGGAAGGGAAATGGGAAAATAGAGAAGGAGAGGGAAATTCACCCAACAAGTCCTTGCAGGTTCCTGATTGTAATTCCTGTTTGAGGTTTCCTCACCTTAATCCTGCAAGATATTATCTATCAGGATGCACAAGGCTCTAAGTCTTAATCCTGCAAGATATTATCGATCAGGCTGCACAAGGCTCTAAGTCACATCCCTTTCAGCCTAGTGCACAGGGAATGTTTAGTCTAACATCATCCTGTTAGTTTTATGGCTAGGAAGGGACTGGACATATTTGTTACATGCTACATAGACATAGTTCTCCAAACATACAAAAATTCTCCCAAGTAGCAAAATTTATGTTGAATGTGGCAAACAAGAGCATGGGGGGGGGGGAAGCAGGAACTATTCTAAAAGG
>NW_015168102.1:1609-98657 GCF_001447785.1 Gekko japonicus
AGCACCGCAACCCTAGAGTTGGATTCGACTGGCTTTCGAGCAAGGGAACCTTTACCTTCACCTTAAACATTTATTAATTTATTTATTTTTCAAATTTCTACCCCGCCCTCCCAGCCGAAGCCGGCTCAGGGCAGTTTACATCAAAACAGATAAATTACATTAAAACATAGGTTACAATTAAAACAATTCTAAAGCTGTGGTGGCTCAAGTGGTTAAGACGCTGAACTGCAGGCTGTGGAAGGTCAGTAGTTCAGCGGTTCAAGACCCGGGTGCTGCAAGACAGGGTGAGCTCCTGTCTCTAGTTCCAGCTCCTGCCAACCTAGCAGTTCGAAAGCAAGAAATTGCAAGTAGATAAATAGGGACCACTTCGGTGGGAAGGTAACAGCGTTCCATGCGCCTTGGTGTTTAGTCATGCCGGCCACATGACCACGGAAACGTCTTCGGACAGCGCTGGCTCTTCGGCTTTGAAACGGAGATGAGCACCGCAACCCTAGAGTCGGATTCGACTGGCTTTCGAGCAAGGGAACCTTTACCTTTACCTTTAAAGCCATAATAAGGTGCTAGTAGTCGTTGTTGTTCGTATGATGGTAGCAGCCATCATTCAGAGTTCTCAGCTCGCAGTCAGCTCACAGTGTTCATTTTGATTGTCCTTGCAGTGCTGGCTCTTCTTTAGGCTGTCGGTGGCAATTTCCAGCATTTTGGTAGGAATCACTGTCCTTTAAGAGCTGGAGAAATGCAATAACAATTTTTTAATTAAACGAAGGATAAAGGCATTGTGTGAAGAACAAATCCAGTGCCAAAAGGGAGAGAAATAGCCCTAATGGTGTGCAGAAACAAATAGCCATATTAAGATGAGAGGACAGAACCAGCAGCCAACCGAAGCCTGCCTCTGCATATGCCAGGCCCTGAGAGTTTGGAGCTAGAGCAGTGGATTAGCTTTCCCTTCCCATAGGGAATGCTCTCTTTTCCTGTGCCTAACAAAAGCCTGACTTGAGTTGCAGGCACATCAGGCAGATCAGCACCTTTCCTGTATGGGCGAGCATCGAATGTGGGTTAGTGGTGCTTATACACATGAACACATGATGCTGACTTACACTGAATCAGGTCAGTGTTGTCTGCTCTGGCTGGCAGTGGCTCTCCAGGGTCTCAGGGTCTTTCACATCATCTACTACCTGACCCTTTTAGCTGCAGACACCAGGGATAGAACCTGGAACCTTCTGCATGCCAAGTAGATGTTCTACTGCTGAGCCATGACCCCTCCCTCCCCATAGCACTTCTACACTATGCAGCTCTTACTGCATGGCAATGGGAAATCACTGGACTGAGATGATTGCTTTTCTGACCTTTCTGTTCCATGTGGTACATGTATAAGTGGTTGCTTCTATAGGACACTCCTGAATATCTGCATTTCTAATCTTGCAAACTGTCTCTGTTAGTAAGTAGAGTTACAGTAGAAACTGCCTGTGCAGTATGCATTGCTCTCTGTATCGTGCTTGTCCATAAGGGTGCAAAATTGATATTTATTTGCAATTGCTAGTGATTTGAAACCAACAGAGTAAGAACATAAGAGAAGCCAATGTTGGATCAGGCCAATGGCCTATCTAATCCAACACTCTGTCACACAGTGGCCAAAAATACCAGGTGCCATCAAGGGGTCCAGCAGTGGGGCCAGGACACTAGAAGCCCTCCCACTGTTGCCCCCCCCCCCCAAGCACCAAGAATACAGTACATCACTTGCCCCAGAGCGAGAGTTCCTATCTATACCTTGTGGCTAATAGCCACTGATGGACATCTGCTCCATATGCTTATCTAATTCCCTCTTGAAGCTGTCCATGCTTGTAGCCGCCGCCACCTCCTGTGGCAGTGAATTCCATGTTGGATGGGTGGAAGAATTTCCACCTTTAGAGTACAACTTTCTGTGTTCCCCTCTCCTGCTGCATCCTGACCCTCTCCCTGTGCTGTTTCTGGGAGCAGCATCTGGGTGATATTTTGAGCTGCAGCAGGAAGGGGGGAAAGAAAGAAAGAAATGTATGCAAGGAAATGCTCCATTAATCTACGCTATTATCCTATGTGGCTTACTTTCTTGCAGGAAATGTTTGCTAAATATTTGAGCTTTATGGAGGAGAAAGTATCCTCAGTTTTTAAAAGATTTTTTTTCTTTTGGGTAATTCATATTAAATGATATTTAAAATAGTTCAAATGAAGGAAAAACAATTAACACCATTTTCCAAAATGGACATGACCATAACCCATTTTTTTTTATGGTCGTCAGCTTCCGAGATGTGAATGGTTGAGATACGTTTCACCACCTTCTTTTTTCTGCCAGTATTTAAAATGTAGTGGTTTCAGATTTTCTTCTTTAGCTAAATTATGTGAATGTAGAAGGTCTCCTCCCTCTTCTAGAAGGTAGTTTGAAATTAAGTACATCACTATATACTTTGACTGATGCTCCTCTGTTTTGGATAAGAAAAATGATCTCAGCCACTTCACAAGGCCACATCACTTATTGCTGCATAAGATTATCTGTTGTGGAGTCAAATGAGGCCTTTCCTTTGCAAATCTATATGTCATTGCGCTAACTAAACTAACTGGTACAAGAACGTTAACATTCTGATTCGCCCACCTTCTCCTCTCCTGGCGGCAAAGTTGCCCCTCTTGGCCTGCATGTGCTCCACCTGCCAAGAGAGCCTGTCTCTCCAGTGAATGAACTGGCCGTCCCGCTCAGTGAGTCTGCCCCTTGATGCGTGAATCACTCATGGTCGCCAACATGTGGACCCTTCTACTCTCCCTGCAGAAGCATGTCAGCAGATCAGGAGAGTTACGTCTACTGTGGTCATGTCAAGGCTTGTTTACTATGATGAATTCTATGTGGGGCTGCCTTTGAATACTTCACAGAAGTGTCAGGTGGCCCAAACCACTGCAGCAAGTGTGTGAACAGAGGTGTGCTGCAGCCAATAGTGGGAGGGCTTCCAATGTCCCGGCCCCACTGGTGGACCTCCTGATGGCACCTGGTATTTTTGGCCACTGTGTGACAGAGTGTTGGACTAGATGGGCCTTTGGCCTGATCCAACATTGGCTTCTCTTATGTTCTTATGTTAGCAATCAGCTTGCCCCTCTGTTGGCTACCACTTTGTTTCTGGGCATGATTCAAAGTGCAGGTTTGAATCAAGAACTGAAAGATCATATCATGTATACTTGATATTTAATCAAGATGATCTGAAAGATCAGCAATTCTATATGAGTCCTCGGCTGATATTTTCAGGAGATGCCCTTGTGCCTTTCAAGGTAAGGTAGGAAAAGACAAGGGCTAGGGGCTGGGCACTCTCAGTGGTGGCACCACACCTCCTGGCGCCGTTCTCCCTTGAGGGTCATGCGGAGCGTTCTTTATTTGTGTTTAGGCTACAGGTGAAGACTGTGTTGTTTCCTTCTGCTTTTATTTTAATTGAAACAGGGTTTGTCCTCCCATGTTTTTTGTTGCCCTGTGGATCGATTCGCTCTCCTACACTGCTATTTTTAAGAGACAGAAGTTGCTGCTGCATATATTTGGGTTTTACAATTTAAATAGCTGCTATCCACCTCTGTTTTAATTGCTGCTGTTTCAGTGTAACATAGTTAAATGGTTAATAATCTAGTACTTCCATGATGGTGCTTTTAACGCATTGTGATTTTGAATATCAGGAAAAGCAGGGTGATAACATTTTGAAGGAGTTAATACATGCACATAAATATTTGTCTCCCTATGTATGCACATGTGTCAGAAAGCGGTTATTTCTGTGCAATCCCAGTGTTCTTGAGTGCTGCAGTTGTGTTTTGGAGACCTTCTGAATTTTCAGTCAATACTTCCCCCCCACACCTCCTCCCCTCTTTTGTCTTTTGGTAACAGCATTTGGCATTTCCCGGACAGCCCGGACTCCATAAGGCCTCAGAGTCTGAATGCTAGAACGGCTTGAACACTGCCTGCTGAGACTGAAGAAGAACTTGAGTGAAAATAATCCTCTCCTTTGTTCTGCTTGGTTTGCTTTTTGTTTGCCTGACAGATGTTCGGCCCCTGTGCGTGTGCACAGAACGAAGAGTCGCCAGGCCCTGTGATCAGTCAGCTTATTGATTTCAGAATATCCCCATGCTGCTTATCAGCACCACTCAACACAGGCAAGGCTTCTGGGCCTGAAACCTCTCTCTCATCTCCCTTCCCCCTTTTCCTGCTCTCTCTCCCCTGTCCCCAACATACACAGACTGACGCATGATTTGGGAGACCTCCTATTGTGAAGCTCCAGGGGACAGCAGACCTTCCCCCTTTTTTGGACCCCTGTGCAACTTGAAATGGTGGGAGGGGGGAGAGGAAATTCTGTCAAACAGGCAGATGTGATGATGTGTATTGATGTGTCGTGACATGTTGTTTCAAAAGGGATGGAAAGATTTGGAGCAGGGAGCAGGCCTATATTTTTTACAGGCCTGTCTTCATTGGATCTGACTAATTGACATATGGATGGAAGGCATCATTCTCAATGTGGTGAAACACACCTCACAATCTTTTGGATGGATGGATGGATCTTTCCCATGTATATATTTGTCTCTTTCCCTTAACAATGAGGTGTTTTGCGTCTCCCTTTCCCAACTGGCAAGTCTGTATAAAGAATCTACCTGAGACTTTCTGGAGATACAACTGAATATTCAGTTATCTGGTTTCCTTCCCAAAAATCTAATACTCCCATCCCCAATGCTGAGAAATATTTATCCTGGATAGCTTTGGGGAAGGGTGGCTGTCTAAGTCTGGTGACTCCACTCAATCAATGAACCACACAGGCACAAACAATAAGGCTCACAAGAGCATCTTTCTAGCAAAGGGTTAAACCAAGGGCAGGGAATGCAGCCAGCCTACAGTCATGTGAGGTCCAAGGAATCTAGAATAGAAGAGGTTAAACAAGTTCGCTCAAGCAGCAGCAGCAGCAAGTAGCACGTAATGATGTCTCATGAGCTCCTGAGCTGGGACATCTGGAGATGAAATTGCAAGCTGAGTCTCTGCCTGTAGAGGACGTGCACTTCCCCCCCTCTAGGTGACATTACCAGCAGGCATTTTTTCATCAGAACAGAGACATCCTAGCCCAATGCCACTGTCAGTACCTTTGTGGAAAATCCCTTCCCTTAAATGTTTATTTCAAATAATCTACTTTTTAATACAAAAGTATTTTTTGGAAAGAAGGGTCTCCCTTTTGTCCCCAAGCAAAACTGTTTTGTTTCCAGAAATTATTTTTTCCTATCAGTGTATTTGAGCTAAAAAAAAGTGTTTGTGGGGGTCTTGTTTTAATAGTGTGTAGCGATGCAAACATGAAATAGGTGCCGCAGTTTTAGTGTAAAGGAACACAAGACCCCGCCTGGTTCTGGTTAAGTTGAACAGCTCCTGAGTACACAAGGATGGGAGAGAAATTGAACATCTCTCTGTCTAGAACAGCTGTTAAAACTGTCAAACAGTCTCAATGTCCATTTGGCTGAAGCTGTAAATGTAGCACTAACGAGATTGCGCCTGCTCTGCCGGCTAGCAAATAAACACCTTCTGTGCTGACATGTTTGTTGCCACATCTGCTTAAGAAATGGGATTAACTATCTGCTTAATGTCACACTTCATTATGCTGCAGTTAAAGGATACCTCCAACCAAACTGCGGAGAGCTGCTGTGGGGGGGGGGGGGGGATGACTGCCAGTGCCAAGCATGAGATTCGTGAGAAGGATGGTTTCCCTGAAATCCAATATGAACAAAATACCTCATGCACAACAGGTATGACAATAGCTTTTGTTTACTATCATGTGAGGGCCTATCAAGTTACACAGATCCCTTCATCACAAATGGAAAGACAGCTTATTTTCAGAGATGGTAGAGATCAAAATTGGCCAGGATCCATAGCACTGGGAGCAGAAGAGGAAAAAAAAATACCATTTGTGCTGTTCCGCATGACCCTTTAAAGCCCTCAGTAGTAGTAGTAGTAGTAGTAGTCACGGCCTGGCGTGATCTGGTCCATGGGGTCGCGAAGAGTCGGACTCGACTGTGTGACTGAACAACAAAAAAGTCACAGCAAGGGGTAGCTCTAGACCACTGGTCTTCACCTAGCTGGTCTTACCTTACACACCTCACCTGAATGCAGGCCATAAAAATGATGTCACTGCCATTTTAAGGAATTTTTTTTTAACAAAAGGGGAAAGATGAAGCGAAAGAGTAAAGGGAACCCCCCCCCCCCCATTCCCAAAAAAAAAAAAACTGTGCGACTGAACAACAAAAAAGTCACGGCAAGGGGTAGCTCTTGGTCTTCACCTGGCTGGTCTTACCTTACACACCTCAGCTGAATGCAGGCCATAAAACTGATGTCACTGCCATTTTAAGGATTTTTTAAAACAAAGGGGGAAAGATGAATCAAAAGAGTAAAGGGAAACCCCCCCCCATTACCAGAATATGCATCTGCCAAGGAATCACTGCTATTTCAGAGCATACTGTGCTTTAGGCTATGTCCTCCTCTGAGTATGGCACTCACAGGTGGGCTTGTTGGCTTTCTCCAGTGCCCTACATGAGCTGGAAATGTATCCTACAAGGTATACTAAACCCCCATAAAATTGTACAGTGCAGGAGAAGATCATGTAGTAGGGACAAACTGTCTTTTAGGGAAGTTTGCCCACCATTATTGACCTTCTGTGGCGAGGGAACACTTGTTAGATTGAGGGAATGTGCAACCTCTGTCCACAGTGTTTTGTCCATGATGGCTCCTTCACATATGCAGTTCATCAGTTGGCAAATGGTGACACTGATGAACAGGACACCTGAAAGGTCTCAGGAGAAGCATGGCCATTGGAAGGACTGCCCTAAAAGACACAGATAGTTTTGTTCTTTGGGAAGAGGGGAGTTGAAAGCATTCACCGCTTTGCAGACATTAAGGAGCTGCGGTGGCTCAAGTGGTTAAGACGCTGAACTGCAGGCTGTGGAATGTCGGTAGTTCAGCAGTTCGAGACCCGAGTGTGCCGCATGACGGAGTGAGCTCCCGTCTCTAGTTCCAGCTCCTGCCAACCTAGCAGTTCGAAAGCAAGAAATTGCAAGTAAATAAATAGGTACCACTTTGGTGGGAAGGTAACAGCGTTCCATGCGCCTTGGTGTTTAGTCATGCCGGCCACATGACCGTGGAAACGTCTTCGGACAGCGCTGGCTCTTCAGCTTTGAAACAGAGATGAGCACTGCAACCCTAGAGTCGGATTCGACTGGCTTTCGAGCAAGGGAACCTTTACCTTTACCTTTAAACTGCAGAGCTGACCTTGGCTTAGACATCTTCTCATTGTGGAGATTACAAGGAGGAGGAGGAGGAGGAAATTGGATTTATACCCTGCCCTTCACTACCCAAAGGAGTCTCAAGAGTGGCTTACAATCTCCTTTCCCTTCCCCTCCCCACAACAGACGCCCTGTGAAGTAGGTGGGGCTGAGAGAGCTCACTCGAGAACTGCCCTTGAGAGAACAGTTCTGAAAGAACACCAGCAGCTGCATGTGGAGTAGTGGGGAATCAAACCTGGTTCTCCCAGATTAGAGCCTACACTCTTAACCACTATGCCAAATTGTTTATTGATTGATTGATTCGATTGGATTTGTATACCACCCTCCCCATAGACGGGCTCAGGGCGGTTCACAACAATCTCAGTACAATGTCATTAAAACAACAATTTAACAACAATTAAAACAGTAAAACCATAAAATACCGTGCCAAAAAAGCCAGTTCTGATGTCAATTCAGCAATATTGATGTTAAAATCCAGGTCACAGATGTCAATTCAGCAGTACCAATGTTAAAATCCAGGCTAATGAAGGGGAGATAGCCAGGAGAGAAGAGGGATGTCCACTGCCTCAACCAAAAGCCCAGTGGAAGAGCTTCATCTTGCAGGCCCTGCAGAATTGTAATAGATCCCGCAGGGCCCTGATCTCATACGGGAGCTCATTCCGCCAGGTGGGGGACAGGGCCGAAAAAGCCCTGGCACCAGTTGAGGCTAGTCGGACGTCCCTGGGGCCGGGGACTGCTAGAAGATGTTGATTCATAGACCTCAGTGTCCTCTGGGGCTCATATGGGGAGAGGCGGTCTCGAAGGTATGCTGGCCCCTGGCTGTATAGGGCTTTAAAGGTAAGTACCAGCACCTTGAAACAGGTCCAGAATTCAATAGGCAGCCAGTGCGGTTCATGCAGGACTGGGTGGATGCGAGCCCGCACAGGCGTCACCGTCAACACCCACGCTTCGGCATTCTGCACTAGCTGCAACTTCTGGAGCAGGGTCAAGGGCAGCCCCATGTAGAGAGAGTTACAATCGTCCAGTGTGAAAAGTGACCATTGCATGAGTCACTGGAGCTAGGTCTCGTGGGGTGAGATACGGGGCCAACTGCCTGATCTGCCTCGGATGAAAAAAGGATGACCTGGCAATGGTGGTGACCTGGGTCTCCATGGAGAGGGAGGCATCTAGGAACACCCCCAGGCTCTTCACCCTTGACACTGGCACCAATGGAGCCCCATCGAAGGTTGGGAGCCTGATCCCCTGACCCAATCCCCCGTGTCTCAGGTACAGGACCTCCGTCTTAGATGGATTTAGCTTCAGTCGGCTCTGTCGCAACCATCCAGCCACGGTCTGTAACACCCCGTCCAGATCACATGGGGCCACATCCAGGCAGCCATTCCATCTGCATACTGGAGACAACCCAGCCCATACCCTTGGATAATCTGGGCAAGGGGGTGCATGTAGATATTGAACAACATGGGGGAGAGAATTGCTCCCTGTGGCACACCACATTCCAGCAGGTGCTGTTGAGACAACTCCCCCCCCCCCAAGTGCCACCCTCTGTCCCCTACCCTAGAGAAGCCAGGTCAGCCTTTGCAGTGCTGCCTCCGGCTCAGTGTAAGGCAGTTTCCTCTGTGTTCACATGCTTAAAGGCGCTGAAGGTAATATACAGTCTAAAACCCAATATCACACTTCAGTTGAAAACTACATCTAATTGAAAACGGTGACACAACCAATTGGGATATCATGGTTTGCGCTTCCTAGATCCTGCTCAAGATCTGCACGAGAGTGATGCTGTGCAGTTTGCAGGAAAACTTCCCACTGGCCTCTTCCCATATTTACATGTCATGCGGAGTGCTGAGACTTTTGTGTTTGTTATTTCGAACAATAGTCAAAGAGCCAGACTAAGTATTTGTAACTGCTGTGATTAAGAGCATTGCTCCAATGATTAAACATGAACATAAGAAGCTGTCTTCTACTGTATCAGACCATTGGTCCATCAGGATCAGCAGAGTCTACTCAGACAGGCAGTGGCTGTCCAAGGTCTTTCGCATCACCTGATCCTTCTGATGGAAGAGGCCAGGGACAGAACCTGGGACATTCCGTGTGCCAGGTAGATGATCTGCCACTGTGACATGGCTCTTTTCAGTGATTAAATATGTCTTTTACACAGTGCAATCCTGAATAGAGTTGCACCCATTGAAGACAATGGATTAGATGTTAAGACGCTGAGCTGCAGCTCGGAAGGTCTGTAGCTCGGCAGTTCGAGACCCGAGCGTGCCGCCTGACAGAGTGAGCTCCCATCTCTGGCTCCAGCTCCTGCCAACCTAGCAGTGCGAAAGCAAGAAATTGCAAGTAGATAAATAAGTACTGCTTCAGTGGGAAGGTAACAGCATTCCGTGCGCCTGGGCATTTTGCCATGCTGGCCACATGACCACGGAAATGTCTTCGGACAGTGCTGGCTCTTCGGCTTTGAAACGGAAATGAGCACCATCCCCTAGAGTCAGATTCGACTGGCTTCCAAGCAAGGGAAACCTTTACTTTTAATTGAGTTTGGGAGAGCACTGTCAAAGTGTCTTCACAGGGCCTTTTTTTAAAATCACTGCAAGGTTCTACTGTGCAGCCACCTCATCCAGTCTATGCAATGGCTTCACCCACCTGCCCACTGTACTTTTCACTTTTGAGGTTTTCTGGGAGTTTGATTAGGCTGGCCATCGAATCTGCAGAAAGATGGGTTTCATGCACATATGATTAGTAGATGCTTCCAAAAGCTCACATAATCTCTTCTTGGGGAACATTTGTGTAAAAAAATAATAATCAACATTGGGTGTTCAGATCAAAATCAGGAGCCCTGACTGTCAGTATCCCAGAACTATCTGGTTGGAATCCATTCCCCCCCTCAGTCAGGCTTGGTTTCTGTACCATGTACAAGAATGTAAACCGAAATTTTGAATGTGGGTGCTATTGAAATAAAAATGTAAAATTCATGTGCTGAAAATATATTAAATTTAAAAAAGAGAACCATTGCAAGCCTCTTTCATTGTGTAAAATGGATTTGCCATATATAAGTCGGTGCTATAATTTATATCACTAATGCTGCATACATCCCCGTTTTGTGGATGACAAATTTCCATTGTGTATTTGAGACCTACTAGATTTCTGACCTGACATTCTTTTTGTCAATATATGTGTAAAAGATCTGTGGCAGAGCCAGAAAGGCAAAAGTCTTTTTCATACAAGATTCTTTGAAGTGTTTTTGAAAATCCCATATTCATCTTTATGCCATGTGTGAATGTCTCAAATGTAGAACAGAACAGGAAGAGAAACTGAATGAATATTTTCACCCATGTAGGTTCTGCATTTACAGTCTTATGTAAGACAAAGTCAGTTGAAATACCATGAAAGATTCCGCAGGCTGGTCAAAATGGGGAAGTGGAACAAAATAGAAAAGAGCTCCTTGAATTTTGGACGCACTGCAAAAATGTTTCCCAATGTGGCAACAGTAACTCAATGCTGCCATCTGTTGCCTGCTTCTGATAGTGCACCTGGCTAAAGCCTCACACTCTGGACAAAATGCATGAACTGACTTATTTGAACAGCACTGTATCCTAGGTGGCATGAGTATACAGTCTGTGCTGCTGTATTTCTGATAGCTCATTTATACTTGATATTTAACATCAAGGTTTGGCTCAGATGTGCATATGCAACATTTCTCTGTCTTGATTACTGTACTCTCGTGGAAGGTTCATTCCTTGATGACTACAACACCAAATAATGGCTTTTGTATGTGAAAGCTAGAACACCACAGTTAGAGCTTTGATATGCCCTTGCATGACTGAGTCAGATTGGGGTGACGAGAGAGGAGGTCCTATGACTGATTTTTGTTGTTGTTGTTCAGTCGCACAGTCGAGTCCGACTCTTCGCGACCCCATGGACCAGCTTAAAAACTGACAAATCACCAGGCCCGGATGGCATACATCCAAGAGTTCTGAAAGAAATGTGAACTTGTGGATCTCCTGACAAAAATATGTAATCTTTCATTAAAATCTGCCTCCATTCTTGAGGACTGAAAGGTAGCTAATGTCACTCCCATCTTTAAAAACTGGTTCCAGAGGAGATCTAGGAAATTACAGGCCAGTCAGTCTGATTTCGATACCAGGTAAATTGGTGGAAACTATTATTAAGGAAAGAATTAATACGCACATAGATGAACAAAAACTATTGAGGAAGACTCAGCATGGGTTCTGTAAGGGAAGATCTTGTCTCACTAACCTGTTAGTGTTCTTTGAGGGAGTGAATAAACGTGTGGACAAGGGGGACCCAATAGATGTTGTTTACATTGACTTCCAGAAAGCTTTTCATAAAGTTCCTCATCAAAGGCTCTTAAGTAAGCTCAATAGTCACAAGATAAAAGGACAAGTCCTTTTGTGGATCAAAAACTGGCTGATTAATAGGAAACAGAGAGTGAGTATAAATGGCCATTTTCTCAGTGGAGGGTGGTAAGCAGTGGGGTACCGCAGGGATCAGTACTCGGTCCACTGATTTTTAACTTGTTCATTAATGATTTGGAGTTGGGTGTAAGCAGTGAAGTGGCTAAATTTGCGGATGATACAAAGTTGTTCAGGGTGGTGAAAACCAGTGAGGACTGTGAGGCACTCCAAAGGGATCTGTCAAGGATGGGCAAGTGGGCGTCAACATGGCAAATGGGGTTCAATGTGGCCAAGTACAAGGTGATGCACATTGGAGCCAAAAATCCTAAATATAAATACACAGTGATTGGTCTGAACTGGCAGAGACTGATCAAGAGAGAGATCTTGGAGTTGTAGTAGATAACTCACTGAAAATGTTGAGACAGTGTGTGACTGCAATAAAAAAAGGCCAATGCTATGCTGGGGATTATTAGGAAGGGTATTGAAAACAGATCAGCCAATATCATAATGTCCCTATATAAATCCATGGTGCGACTTCATTTGGAATACTGTGTGCAGTTCTGGTCACCACACCTCAAAAAGGATATTATAGCTTTAGAAAAAGTGCAGAAAAGGGAAACTCGAATGATAAAAGGGTTGGAACACTTTCCCTATGAGGAAAGGTTAAAGCGCTTAGGGCTCTTTAGCTTGGAGAAACGACGACTGAGGGGAGACATGATTGAGGTTTATAAGATTATGCATGAGATAGAGCAGGAACATATTAGCCACAAGGTATAGATAGGAACTCACAGGCTGGGGCAGGGGATGCACTGTATTCTTGGTGGTTGGGGGGGGCAACAGTGGGAGGGCTTCTAGTGTCCTGGCCCCACCGCTGGACTTCCTGATGGCACCTGGTATTTTTGGCCACTGTGTGACAGAGTGTTGGACTAGATGGGCCATTGGCCTGATCCAACATTGGCTTCTCTTATGATCCCTTGTAAGTCCACTCTTTCAGCTGCTAGCTATGAAGATTTCAGTAAATTAGGCACAGAGAAATCAATGACGTGCATGGATGTATCAGGGCTTTTATGACTGGCAGTTGGATGTGTGGGACTGAATTCAACTAAGTATGTTGCATCTGAGGAAATGGGGTGAGATCTGAGTGTTCTGTTTGCAGAGGTATATATGTGCTAACAGCCTATTTACACATGCAAACCATCACTTGACATTGCTGTCATGGATAGATGACATGCTACTCATTATTTTTGCTATACAGATGCTATAAAATGGTCTTCCTTCCTTCCTTCCTTCCTTCCTTCCTTCCTTCCTTCCTTTCCTTCCTTTCCTTCCTTCCTTCCTTAGCTCAAATGCCAACCCCCCTACTCAGCAAATATCCAAAACCACACTCAGTTGAACATCACCAGTTTTGTTGGGACCAGTAGCAGGATCAATGGTTCTTTCTAGACACCTGCTTTGCCATTCAATATTAAGGTCTCATTCTCCTCCACCTTCCTTCTCCAAATCCCTTCAAAAATCACTGCCCTCAATCTCCAGCTCACTCTCCTGGGCCTGAGCACCCCTTGTGACTCCAAGTTCATGACCATCTAAGTCCCTTCTCTGCATGCCACTGCTTGCCACCTCTTACAGTTCCGCAAGGCCTGTAAAACGGAGCTCTTCCACCAGGCCTTTGGGTAAGGAGCCACACCTAATAATCTAAGACCCTGAGCCCAATACCACCATCCAGCCTGAGCCTGACGGCAAAAAAAAAAATTAGCTGATTGTAATCTATATGTTTACTGCTACTGTGCACTGCCAACATTGTATAAACTGGTTTTAGTAATTATATTTCGGTTCATGAGGATATTTATATTGATGTTTTTATCTGTTATTTACTGTGGGGTGGGGTACAAATCAAACTAACTAAATAAATAAAATGCACTCTGGCTTCAAAATGCACTCACATCCAAAATGGGTTCTCCCCAAACCCACTAACCCATCCTGCTAGCCTAACATCCTTATCATTCTCTCCACTGCCTGCCGGTACCCATTCCATGCCTTCCCATGTGACCATAACTCCAGGCAAGAAGCAATGACTCTGCATCGTTTACATTCTCCTAAATTCTTCACATACCTAGACATCTGTACTGCTAGCAAGCAATGGCAGTTGTGTTTCTGTGGTGAAAACCACCCACTGTCACTGTGGGATGATTAAACTGGGTGAGGAAAGCAAGCTTTCATCAGAAGCACCTGAGAGGAAGGAGGTGGAGGCAAGGGGGCATCTCAGCACCAACTTCTTAGCTGTTGACTGGCTAGGAGGTATCTTAATCCTGCCCTGGGGGAGGGGCAGCTTTTCTAGCCAGTCAGCAGCCATGGACTTGTGGAGTACAGAGATGCCCTGTGCCCTGTGCATCACCCCCAACTCAGCTCTCAAACGTATTTGATAGAAGTGTGAATTACTCACCCACCTGAATTGCTAGTGGTGGCTGGCAGCTCCTGCCAGCAAAATGCCCCACCAGTTGCTACTGAACCAAACAGGAAGAGAAAACACTGATGACAGGAATAAATATAACAAATAGATGCAGTTCCTTGCTGAAGGACAATTACATGGAACTTTTATGGGACATTAAGATAGACTTTGAAAAATGGAAAAACTTACAAAAATCCCTGATGGGAAGAATAGCTACAATAAAAATGAACATTTTACCAAGATTGAATTTTTTTTTATTTCAAACAATTCCAATCCTTCAAAATCAAAAATATTTTAAAGAACTTGATAGATTGATGGCACAATTTGTATGGCAAGACAAGAAACCAATAATAAAATTGAAAGCACTACAAGATGCAAAAGAAACAGCTGGATTTACAATGTCAGGTTGGCTTTTATATTATATAGTATCATCACTGACGTGGTTAAAAGAATGGATTACATTAGAAAATACCAGACTATTAACGTTAGAGGGATATGAATTACTATTGGAAGAACAAGTGGTTTTTCCAGAAGCTCAGATTCTAAATTGCATGTAGCTGCACCAATAAATACTTTTGAAAAAGAAAATAAAATAAAATACTGATGATGTGGCGTGCCACATCAGCCACTGTGAAGTCAATCCTTTTGCCTAAAACAAGAGTTCCAGTTTCCCAGACTTGAATGTGATCCAGTAATTTGTGTGGAATTTGGTAGTGATGCCAGAGACTGCTCCTGCACTGAGATTTCCAAAGGGCCCAAGCCTGTTGGATTCATAAGCTCTTATCATCATATGGCTCAGTTCAACCATCTCTGCCATGGGCCCCCACTGGTTTGAAGCAGAGGGATACTCATCACATAATGGGGCCAAGTTCAATGGTAACATTCGGTAAATTCAGCAGCAAGGTCTTGTGGTTTTGTTGGCCTTCTGTGGCCTGCTTCTGGAACTTCGGCAGTGGAACAATAGCGTTTAATGTAAGGCCACAATATCATGTTTTAAAATCATATAGTAAAGTTCATATTTTAGCCCTGCTCATGCTTTAAAAAATTCAAAAAGCTATAATTAGCACCAACTGCAATTGGTAGATAAAGCCATAGACCACAGACTTGGGCTTGATTTCTTAAAGAACTTGCAGATCTCATGAACTTCAATGGAATGCCAGCATACTGATTTGTAGGGTAAATTTAAAAAATACACTGAATTAACCCCAGACTGGAGATTTGTAGCTGGCATCGGATGAACAAGGAAGAGAACAGCATTATTTCTGTACCAGATGGCTTCCTTAGGAAGATGATCCATTAACTTAAAATAAACCCCGTTATCCAATTAAAAAGAGGGGTTTCTTAGTACCATGTTTCATAACTGTGATGAGTTTGCTTTGGTGTTGACATAGGACAGGCTGACCACTTAAGTCTAAGTCATTTAGGCACTATTAGCTCTGTTTTACAACTTTAATGGCTTAAGGTTTGTTTGAGGAGCAATGTTGCCAGGTGGTGGAGCTAGTCCTTTTTAAGGTTTTATGACGACAGGAAATTGCTAAGGAATCTTCTTGCTGCACCCTAGCGTATTTGTAACATATAAGCTATTGCAGCAGTAAAGCAAAGTCATGTGCAATTATGATATCGTTTCTTCAGCTTTAGATAAGCTATTTGACAGGCTGTTAGCCTGAATGTGAGAAATAATGTCGTCATCATGTGCATTGCTATAGGCAAATGTTTGATCTCCAGAATGAAAAGTACCACATATAATCTGAACATTTGGGCTGGGTTGTCAGCAATACATGGGTGACACTCTAGCAAGAGCTTCCAAATTATCCCAGGGAGGCTGTAGAAACCCTGAACCAGTGCCTGGAGGCAGTTGTGGAGTTGATGCTGGCCAATAAATTGAGGCTTAACCGCAACAAGATGGAAGTGCCACTGGTGAGCAGAAGAGCTGGTCCTGCTGTTGGATAAGCAGGTGGTAGCTGTGGCCAGGAGTGCCATTTACCAGCTTCGACTGGTTAGCCAGCTCTAGGTTTTCCTGGGCAGAAAAGATCTGGCCACTGTGGTACCATTAGATTCGATTACTGCAATGAACTCCACCTAAGGCTGCCCTTGAGAAATGTTCATAAACTTCTATTGGTTCAGAATGCTGATTTAAAGTGGGTAGGGACTATATCTCTCCAGTCTGGGGCCATCCACACTGACTTCCGATTTGTTCCCATGCACAATGAAAGATGCCGGTGTTGATCTTTAAAGCCCTGTATGGTCTGGAACCAACATACCCAAAGGACCTCCTACTCCCTTACGAACCCACCAAGCTGTTATGGGTTCCTGTTTTCTTCCTGTTCTTCACACTCAGGTGGCATTCCTCCTGTTTCACCCCTTGCTCAGTGGTGGCCTAATACTTACCCTCGGGCCTTTCTCCAGCTAGTTACACAAATGCATTTTAGAGGACTCTTCTGGAACAGTATTATTTAGATGATAAAGTGATAGTAACATTAGTTCTCAGCCTGCAAAGATGGGACTTGCCCGGGTAGAACTTTTCCCTGAGGTTAGTAAAGTTTCACATCTGGATCCAGCACCTTCTGGTTTTCTAAGCCTTTTACTGAAAAAAGCTCATGTGCATGCCATTGTAATGCAGGATCTGGGAGTCCCAGTTTCAAAACCCCACTCTGCAGTGGAATCTTGTTGGTGGACCTTGGTACAGTCACACACTTTCGGCCTAACTTAGTTCACAGAGCTGTTGGGAACACCATCAGCGTTGTTTACCTGGATTTCAGTAAGGGGTTTTTTGGGGGGTGGGTTTTGTGTATCTCTGTGTCTCTGTGTGTGCTTGCATGCCTGGAAGTCATGGTGACTTCTGGTGACCCGCAGTGGGGTTTGAATGTTTCAGGGAGGTGGCTTGATAGCCTGCCTCTGCGTCCCGAGCCCTGGTACTCCTTGGTCCCTTCCAATTACTTGCCAGGATCGGCCCTGCTTAGCTTCAGAGATCTGATGAGATCAGACTTGCCTGGGCTATCCAGGTCAGGTCATTTCAGTAAAGCTTTTTATAGGGTTCTCCATGATGTTCTGATGGGTAAACTGGAGTATTGTGGACTGGACTCCAGGACAGTTAGGAGGATAGGAAACTGGTTGGAGAACCGTACTCAGAGAGTAGTCGTCAATCGTGTCGGAGGGAGATGTCCAGTGGGGTGCCATTTCTGTGCGTTTCTGGAGGCCTGCGAGGGCAGAAAAGAGCAACAAGGATGATCAGGGGCCTGGAGACCAGGCCCTGTGAGAAAAGGCTGAGGGACTTTGGGACGTTCAGTCTAGAAAAGAAGAGGTCGAGGAGGGACGTGATCCCTTTCTTTAAACATTTAAAAGGCTGTCACAGGAAGGCAGGGAGTTGTTTTTGTTGGCAGCAGAGGATAGGACTTGCAATAATGGGTTTAAATTACAGGCAGAAAGATACCAGCTTGATATTAGGACTATTTTTTTTACAATAAGAGTACTTTAGCAGTGGAATCAGCTGTCTAGGGAGGTGGTGAGCTCCCCCTCACTGGCAGACTTTAAGCAGCCGCTGGACAAACACTTGTCAGGGATGCTTTAGGCTGATCCTGCATTGGGCAGGGGGTTGGACTAGATGACCTGTATGGCCCCTTCCAACTCTATGATTCCATGAACATAAAACAGAGGAAATGAGAACAATGTAAGCACTCTCAGTGCCCATTAAGAAAAGCAGGGTACAAACGAAAGGAAACAAATAAGCAAACATCAATAACTAGCAAATGTGACACTATACCAGCATGGGTTTAGCAAGGATAAGTCATGCCAGACCAACCTTATCTCCTTTTTTGTCAGAGTTACTAAAATGGTTGACTCTGGCAATGCTGTGGACATAGTGTATCTAGATTTCAGTAAAGCATTTGACAAAGTCTCTCATGATATCCCTGAGGATAGGCTGGATGGGGCAACTGTTGGATGGATTCATGGTTGGTTGAAAAATCGTACCCAACGAGTGCTTGTAAATGGCTCTATGTCAACATGGAGGGAAGTCTCGAGTGGAGTGCCACAGGGCTCGGTCCTGGGCCCGGTGTTGTTCAATGTTTTTATAAATGACCTGGAGGAAGACATAGAGGGGATGCTTATCAAATCTGCAGATGACATGAAGCTGGGTGGGATTGCTAATTCTGAAGAAGACAGAGTCAGGATTCAAAATGATCTAGATAGGCTGGAACAGTGGGCTGAGACAAATAAAATGAATTTCAATAGAGAGAAGTGCAAAGTCTTACACTTAGGTACAAAAAATCAAAAGCACAGATATAGAATGGGAGGGACTTGGCTTGACAGCAGCACATGTGAAAGGGGTCTAGGTGTTCTGGTTAATCACAAGCTAAACATGAGCCTGCAGTGTGATGTGACTGCGAAGAAAGTTAATGCAATCTTACGATGCATTAACAGCAGCATTGTGTCCAGATCACGGGAGGTGGTAGTTGCGCTCTATTCTGCTATGGTCAGGCCTCACCTGTAGTACTGTGTCCAGTTTTGGGCACCATATTTTAGGAAGGATGTTGACAAGCTTACAATAAGCGTGTCCCCACAACAGACACCCTGTGAGGTAGGTGGGGCTGAGAGAGCTCTCACAGAAACTGCTCTTTTTCAAGAACAGCTGTTATCAGAACTACGGCTTGCCCAAGGTCATCCAGCCAGGTGCAAATGGAGGAGTGGGGAATCAAACCCGGTTCTCCCAGATTAGAGTCCGCGCACTTAACCACTACACCAAACTGGCTCTCTATACCAAACTGGCTCTCCAACATCCAACATACCATACAGAGGACTAGGATCATAAATATTAGAAACATCCAGCGGGAAAGTATCGGACATGGTATGTCATGAACAATGCAAAAAATGGAATTACTAACGTGGGAAAACTATAAGACTATAAGTGCTATAAGAGCAAGATAAATACATATAATAGTGGAATAGGCTACAATCCCATTCCCTTTATAAGGGCAGCCTCCTGATCAATTCCATTGTACTATAGCTTTATTTCCTTTCTAAAAATGTCCTCCTGAACAATTGTTTTACACAACCAGTGAAATGACAGAAATATGGGGAGCCTTTCTGACCTCCTCCATAGGTTGGCCAGGTCCCCCTGGCAACTGGTAGAGGCCTTTGCCAGTGACACTCTGATTTCACTGGTGACGCACTGACATCAGTTCCTGTGTGCACTGGAAATGATCTGTGTATTGCTAGCAAAGCCAGTGATACTCTGACATTTTGCCCAAATACCAGCGCGTCCCCCAGTGACTTACTGTCGTCACTTCCAGGTGAACAGGGAGTGAAGTCAGTACGCTGTTGATTCCTTCCCCGTTTTGAAGCCATTTTTTTTCCCTGTGGGCTAGCTGAGCGGTGGCAGGGAGTGCCCGCTGGGGCATGGGATCCCCCCACCCCGAAGAGGGGCTTGGCAACCTTACATCCTCAGGCAGGCCATTCCACAACACGGAACGCACATTCTCATTTCACTGTGGCCTATCCTGTGTTGCTGCCTTTCACTGTAAACATGTTCTATGTCATTTCTACGCCATTTAGCATGTCCTGCTTAAATGCTTATGCTTTGTTTCAAGTTTGTTTCGGCTCTTTTTTGGATTTCTACTTGTTTTCAGATATCTGAAGTCTGATCCCTATTGCGTTCTTTGCTGAATGTCCCATCCTGTTGGTTGTATTTGGCTTACACTATGCAATGTACCTGGAGCACCAGTGAGAAAGGCAGACTATAAATAACACAAATAAGTAAGTAACAGGCCAACATTGTTCAGAAGGACATTAGGGGGAGTCCCTTTTCAGTCATGTTTTGCTTTTACGTTGTCTCCTACTTGTTTTCCATTAAGAAGGTTAAATTAATAAAACAAGTTAACTTAATCGTAAAGGTAAAGGTTCCCTTGCTCGAAAGCCAGTCGAATCCGACTCTAGGGTTGCGGTGCTCATCTCCGTTTCAAAGCCGAAGAGCCAGCGCTGTCCGAAGACATTTCCGTGGTCATGTGGCCGGCATGACTAAACACCAAGGAACACGGAACGCTGTTACCCTCCCACTGAAGTGGTACCTATTTATCTACTTGTAATTTCTTGCTTTCAAACTGCTAGGTTGGCAGTTAATCGTACAAAATAGAATTTGCAGTTTTCCAATCCACTGCACACTGTTTAGATGAATAAAGACTGATGTTTCATTGTATGGACAATTATGTGACTGAACATAGTTTTAGGTGATATATTCTTTGTAATGGTATGTGATGTCATTGTATTTTTTTAATAATGCATCAAAACCATCTTCTAGCTTACTGCTTCAGATACGCAGCTGAAAAAAGGCATCACTTGAAAGGAACAATAATGCCACCTAATGGTCAACTGTGTCACTAAGTTTGGACTCCGCTGCTTTCAGAACATGATTAACCAGTTTTTGAGGACAGATTTTACAGGAGCCACTTTCATCTCATATCTTCTTGCATACCTGGGAGTAACACCTTGCTAATATCTTCACTAGTTCTTGTAGTAACTACGATTATCAGAGTAATTGGAACTTAGCTGAACTAAAGGATTGGCCCCCTGTTCGACCAGCTAAAATTAGTTTTCTAATTTTTCAAGTGAAAAATGAGAAGGCCCCTGGTGAAGGTTTAATTCCCCCAGAACTCTTCAAAGCCAGTATCTCATGGTGGAAGGGTATATTGGCAACTGTATTCACTCAGATAAATGTGATCGAAGTTATGCCACTTGCCTGGAGACATGCTATCATAATACCAATTTATAAGAAGGGAGACTAAGTGGACCCATCCAACTACAGGCCAATCAGTCTTTTATGAGTGGACAGGAAGCTTTACACTCTCTCCCTTTATTTCCGACTCATGGATTGGTTGGAAACTAATAAAATCTTAGGAAGGGAACAGGCTGGTTTTAGGCGCAGGGCTGGTACAGATCATCATCTTCTGACACTACAGTTCTTAATCAAGAAATAAACAACCAAGAGTCGGGGGATCCTTGCTGCTGCCTTCATGGATTTGACGGTGGCTTTTGATACCATACCGTGCGCCCATTTGTGGCATAAGCTAAAACAAACATCTACTGACAATAAACTGTTGGCTTTGAGAGTCTGTATTCCAATGCTCCCTCTAAACTGTGGAGTCTTGTGAGCAAAAATTCTACTTTGTGAGCTACTGGCATTAAAGTTGTGAGCGAGCGATTTGGCTACTGCATAAATTAGTTTGCTCTGGAGCCATCCTTCTTGAGCAGAGACAAAAATGTGTGAGCCAGAGGCTAAAAAACTGCGAGCTAGCTCACATTAACTCAGCTTAGAAGGAACACGGATTCTAATCCCACTGCACAAATCTGCTACAGGTATGGACAACTTTCTGACATAATTTCTCTACAGCAGGGTGTGCTTCAGGGGTGTGTGCTGGTCGCTTTATTTAATTTATGTATCAATGATATGATTTCTGCTGTCTCTGCCCAGAACTGTTATTCTCCATCTATTGCTAACATTAAAGTTTCTATTCTTTTTTGCTGATGATGAGGTTCTCCTATCAAGAACAACATCAAGACTGTCCTGATAGAGGCTTTGTCTCTTACTGTCTGAAAGAATGCCTGATAGTTAACTATCAAAATAAAAAAATCGTTGTTTTTGAGAAAAATCTCATGTACACCCCAAGTGGAAAATTCACGATAATTATGTTGAGGAGGTCCCTCATTTTAAATACTATGGGGCTTGTTTAACCAGAGATTAACTTGGTCAGTGCAAGATGCTCATTTTAAAAGATTGGCTACGGAAGCATCAAATATTATCTGTGGTTTCTTTTATTCATCTGGGGTCAGTATATCCCAGCCACCATCAACCTGTTAATGCCAAGGTGGCCACACAAAGTTTATATGGGACTGGTATCTGGATTGACAAACTAGGGGAGTCCTTGGATTCAGTTTTTAAATTCCTACATTCCACCTGCAGAATTCCAGATTGTGTAGCAGGGATGGCCCTCTGAACTGAATTGGACCATCTCTTGAAGCGTGGGCTCAGTTGAAGACTTTCCCCCTCAAAGTTATACTCTGCCATTCCAGAGGGCTACCTTGGCTTAGTCAAGGAGGACTCTTATGTTTCCCACTGGGATAAACTTGTAGAGCAATGACTTAAGTTCCTCAATCTTTCTTTGGACTTCCTTTATTCAGTTACCAGGCAGGGAGCCATAAGAACGAAATGTCTACATAAGTATGATTATAACAGTACAATCTGTAGAGCACAGCATGTTTTTTCTACTCAATTTGCTGGTATTCTTCCAGCTGGAGGGCTTCCCAATTACTGCTCATATTTGACTGTTCCTCACTATAGGCATGCTTTTATGTTGGTGCGCCTGAATGCCCTACCATCTAGTTTTGCAAGGGAGGTATCGTAAGATATCATACTATGATAAGAGTATGAAACTGTCGTGCAGGTAGTGTAGACACCCTGTATCATGTGGCCTTTGGATGTAATTACTTTTCTAAGCCTAGAAATCTTTTAATTCTTCCTTTGCTCCAAAATATAGATCATATGTAGACATTACCTCTTTTATTAGAGGATATTAGCAGACCTATCATTCTCTTTGGTGTGAATCATTTTGCATCTGTGATAGATTTTCACAGCCATTCAAATGGAGTCTAGCTTTTCCTATATTTTAGTAATCTGCTTAGAGCTAATAAGTTAAGAAGCTGTATGAGGTAGATAGTATTACTGTAAAAGACTTGGTGATGAGTGACTGATTAATCCAATCTGTGCAAATGGTGGAGGTTGGCTAGGGCTTTTCTAAAGTCATAATTTACAACCCATGAGATGGAAAATTTTTGCAAAGCTGCTGCATCACGAATTGTGGATGTCATACATAAACCAGCATGGGGCACTGCTCTAATTACCTGCATAACTGAACTAGAGTAAAAGCACACTGAAGGTTTTTTCTAAGGAACAATAACATTTAGCAGCAACGCTTTCTACAGAAAGCACTTTATAGTTTTCTCTTAATCATGATTGAAGGAAAAGCCTTATAGTTCCTAACCTAGAGATAACAGCTACCAGAATTTTAATACACAAAGTTACATTACAATATTCTATACATGCCAACTATTCCCATTCTTTTTCCTTCAGGGGATTTTTGTGTGCAAGTCGTTAGACTGTTCTTCAGATTCCAATTGTCTTCCCTGAGACTCTAAAATTTAAATCTTGAAGTGGTACCAAGTAATGCGACACCCTGTCGTAAGGTCATACCCAAGATGTGGGATTTCTCATGCATTACAGGTGTTAAGATACCATACTCTGACAGAGTATGTGACTGTGGTGAAGGTACAAGGGAAATTACAATGCTACCAATTTATATTTGACACAATTACTGTATTTTACACAACTTTTTTTCTCTGCAATCATACATACTTTTCTAGTGAAGAACTACCATACATATCTGATAAAATGGGCTGCACATGGATAAAAACATACTTTTAAAAGGTTCTTGCAAGTCGGGGGACAGGTGCATCTCTCAGCCAATGCATAAACACTTAATGCTCCATGAATCATTTCATACCATGCAGGAGGCCTGCTTTGAACTATTAAGAACTGTTCAACAATAAATTATTTTTAGGGCATGCTCTGAGCTGGATGGCTCAAGGTGGCTTATAACAAGTAGAAACGATCTAAAGTATGATTTCCTAGTGTAGCTTTAAGAACAAAAAAACCCACTCTTCACTATAAAGTATGTGGAAGCCAGGCTGTTGCAGAGTAAATGACTACAGGAAGCAGAGCAGAACTTTTCTCAATGTGTAACTGGGAGAGGGGCACCCTGTGCAGTGATCCTTGGGGTGTTGTAAGTATCTCACTATTGTCATTCATCTTAAGGGTTGTAGGTACAGTATTCCCTTTATGTTGTTCTATTTAGCAGTATATACAACTGATCCCGAATTCCATAGTGCAAGGACATGTATGATCATATTCACACCATATGAGCCATAGAATAATTATGAAAGACAAATTTGTTCCTTTTTTAATACATCAACTGTCATCATAATACCAGTAAACAGCATGCATAAAAATTAAGATTACACACTGAAGACTTTAACTGAACCAAGCACAGGTTTAGTCTCTTCGTAATGGAACACTTTCCTCTTTAATTCCATCTTTTGTGATGATGCAGATTTTTAGTGCATCACCAGTGTATACATCTCTTTCTGCTGCAGAAATGAAGACATCCTTTACCAGCTGCAAAGCCTTTTCCAGAGACAAAGGCACCTGCTTCACATTTTGCATGTTCTTGAAGCCAACCTTTGAAAATAAAGACAGTAACGTAATTGTTCTTCGCTTTCATTTGATAGGGCAAAATTTCCGGCTAAACTACAGAATCTTAACACTGGATTACATCAAAACTGTTCACAAGGTTTAACAGACTAATTCAGCTTGCATAAAGACTCAAAAAAATGAACAAGGAAGCCCATATGACATGGGAGGGGATGCTAGAATCACTGATTACATTGGGAGAGGAGGACAAGGAGGAGAAATAAAGGCCAAAGTGGGCTCCAGTCCATGAAAGTCTATGCTGGAAATAAAACGCTGTTAGTCTTTAAGGTGCCACAAGACTCCTGTTTATTTTTGTTCCAAGAGACTAACACAACTGTCCCACTGGAATCCTTACATTACAGTCATCACTTAGCAGACATCTGAAAGATGAGCCCATTAAGTGTTACCATGACAACCAATCATGACTGCCAGAGTTCCATAGGTTTAAGTGGTCATGTGATGAGTGCATTCATCACTCGACTGCATTGCATGAAAACATTCCAAAACAGAGAAAGTGCTTTCCTCTCCAAATAAAAAAAGGAATAGGAAAACAAGCAAAGAGGGTCACAGCAGGGGTAGAACTATCCTATTTCCCTTCTACTCGGGTGACTTGGTACATCCCATTCTATGTCTATGCCGGTGCTGTTTTTTAGACTTCCCTAGCAACACACAACCTTTTACACATGTCCATAGAAACATTTACTAGCTTGCCTGCTCACACAACACCTACATCAAAGCTACCCGGTATCAGCCACCTGAAGGCAATTCCCACTGAGCATAAGCTGTCAGGCAACCAGCTATTATCAAATGGATGCAGAGAGTCTCAGCACTAAGGTTTTTTTTTAATTCTTTATTGCCTGTTAAGAACAAACTACTGAAAGCCAAACAGGCCCATAAGAATTTTTGAAATGTTCCAGACAAACCAAGCTACCGATTTGCCGAGGCAGCACAGAGTCATGACGGAACTTTTACCTGGTTGTCCAGCAGAGGCTGCAGCATAGCACTGGCCGATCCACCAGCTTTGAAAGTGTCTCTCTGGTAGGAACCTACTGGGTCAAAACTGTACACAGCGCCTTTCCCTTAAAAAGTGAAAAAGAAAAACTGACAATAGGCCATATGCAAGGAATAAGGAAGTTAATCTCAGCCCTCATATACTACTATACTTGTTACAGGAATGTTTTTCCCCCAGCAAGATGAGATGGAGCGCCCAAGATTAGAAACGATGGGGCACATAATTGCAAAGAGAACATGATCATGCCCCTGTCCCAAGTAAGGAATATATTAGGGATACCAAAGAATAACCGGATACTGGTCAGTTGTGCATTCTGGCATATGCCCTACTTAAAAGAGACTGTAATGCCATGCGCCTAGAGAGCCACTGTACTAAGACCTTTTCACTGTTGACAAAGGGAACAACTCACGTATCTAGAACTGAAGAACTTACTCCACACCAGAAGATCTGGACCAGGCACTGCAGGCTGTGGCTGGCTGGCTTAGACTGAGTTGATTAAAATTGAATCCAACAAAGACAGAGATCCTGTGCCTAAGTCGAAACAGTCCGGGTAGTACTTCATGATATGATCAGGACTTCAGGATATGATCAGGTTCATCCCCTCTTAAAAAAGCCATCACTGGATCCAGCAGAATTGGTGAATTACCGCCCAGTATTTAAATTACCGTTCCTGGGCAAGGTAATTGAGACCATGGTAGCTGAGCAGCTCCAGTGTTTCCTGGATGACACATCAGCATTGGATCCATTCCAGTCTTGCTTACACCCAGGCTACAAGACAGAGATGGTGTTGGTCGCCCTAACAGACAATCTCCATAGGCAGCTGGATTGAGGCAGGTTAATGCTGCTATTGTTACTTGACCTCATGGCAGCATTCAACATGGTCAATTATGATATTTTGGCCCATTGCCTCACCAACATGGGGGTTCATGGGGTAGCCCTGCAATGATTTTTCTCATTCCTCTGCTGTCGGGAACAGAGGGTAGTGTTGTGGGGAGGAGACGTCCTCTAGGTACCCACTGTTATGTGGAGTTCCTCAGGGGGCAGTCCTTTCCCCGATGTTGTTTAACATCTATATGTGCCCCCTCACTCAACTGGCTCGGAATTTCGGGCTTGGGTGTCACCAATATGTGGATGACACCCAGCTGTATTTGGTCTTGGACGGCTACCCGGATAACACCCCGGAAAATCTGGTTGAGGGCTTAGAGGCTGTGGTGGGATGGTTCACAAAGAGCAGGCTGAGATAATCTGGGGAAGACAGCAGTTCTGTGGCTGGGGAGGGGGGCTTCAGGGTTGGAGGCAGAATGCGGCGGCCAGGCTGTTGATGAATATCCCCATGCGGGAGCACATCTAGCTGGTACTGAAAGCACTGCACTGGCTGCCAATAGCATACCGGATTCATTTCAAGGTGCTGGTTTTAACTTTTAAAGCTCTATATGGTCAGGGTCCGGTGTACCTGAGGGACCCCCTTTCCCACACATTCACCGGAGAGCACTGAGTTCAGGGGCACAAAATCAGCTGGCCCTCTCAGGCCCTAGGGATGTCAGGCTGGCAGTAACCAGGGCCAGGGCCTTCTCAGTGGGGGCTCCAGCCTGGTGGAATGAGCTCCCAGAAGAGATCAGGGCCCTGCGGGACCTTCTACAGTTCTGCAGGGCCTGCAAAACGGAGCTCTTCCACCAGGCGTTTGACTAAGGAGCTGCAGTACACACCGAGGAGTGACCCTGTGCCCTGGCTCCCCAGTCTGTAACTTGGGTCTGCCATCGTGTTTCCCAACCTGTCCTCACCACATAATAAATGAGAACTGGACTGGTGTGAAAGCACTGACCTCTAACAGTTACCTAAATTATGTTCTAAGATCTGAGGCTCCTGCTGCTTAAGTATGTCCCAGCATTTTATGTCCTATATTTTAAAGGATTGTTATCTTAAGTAATTTATGCTAACGATAGGTTTTTAACTGTATTTAATTGTATTTATGATTGTTGTAAGCCGCCCTGAGCCTGCCTTGGCGGGGAGGGCAGGGTATAAATAAAATAAAATAAATAAATAACCAAGTAAATTCCAGAACTGTCACCATTTCTCAGTGGATAATGTAAAAAAAAAAAAAATCTTGCACATTTTTTTCCAGAAAGTACTACTTCATTGAATGCTGTATTCACCTAAACAATACAATCTTCACCAGCGTCTTCCTTTGCCAACCAAAAGTTACTGGCAGCTGCCTACAAGAGAAACATTTCCTTGTACCTTAAGTAAGAGCACACGGAAGTTTACCTTCTTCATCCAGTCCACCGATTATGTTGTAAACGTAGTAAGGAAAGAAGCGTCGTGAGTAGAGAATTGTAGAGAGCATGGCTGCAATGGCCCCTGAACTCATAGTCTTGTTATTGGAATGCTTGTACATCTGAAATCAATGATAAGGCTGTCAAAATGGACAGGACTGGATAGTAAATACTTCACTGTAATCAGCAGCAGCAGAGCATGCAATGGATCAGGAGTGCAGCTCTACATCAGACAAAATTAAGCAGTCACATCAAATGAATGTCATTAAACAGCAATCTCTCCGTTCGCTGTACTTTTATTGCTGAGAAAGGAGCGCTGTACATCTTGGTTGCAATTTCAGCTCACAAAGAGGAAACTTTTTGGAATCAACTATTATTGCCTGATACTGTAAATTTTACACTAAAACAATGTTTCATTTTTATTTACCATTTCATTTTTAGATACCAGAGATTTAAAAAAACACCAAAACTTTAGGTCACAGAAAAACTCCAGCAAATTCATGCTGCAAAACTTTAGTACAATGCTTCACTATAGCTGTACAGAGGAAAAACCCAAAATGACTGATTTTTTAAAAATTACATTTATCACTGTGCCTAAAGAAACTTCTAGACTTCAACTACTGTTTTCTTATCTGATTTTTACTAGTGTTTGATCACCTTAACTGCAAGACATTCACAATAATATCTACCTTTAATCTTGCTTCAATAATTTTAGTAAGAGTAAGACAGTCTCCATGAAATCCACTGCAACCAATGACGGTTTTCTCTGTCCTGTAAGACATGACATTGGTATTGTTTTAAACGATCTCTATAACATGTTCTTAAAAAGAGTTGTTTGTTAAATTGATCAGATGTTATCACCTACAAACAACATCATCTAAGCATTCATCAATATTTCAGAAACCAATTTTAGGAATTACAAATTTAATTCGCAAGATGCCGGACTAAGAACTGGCATACATGTGCATGAATACTGCCATCACTGCACATGAAAGTACAAGAAGGCAATGCTATACACATTGGAAGTATTTGCATATAATGCATAATTGCAGCAATTCAATTTGCACTTGTCCATGTGTGCATATGGTTCACACATTTACATCCTTCTCTATGAGATCACAAGCATCTGCAATCGCCATGGAGGAAGAGTGGCAGTAGCACACAGATGAATCAGCCCAGGGACTTGTTCCTGCACATAAGAATGCACAGAAATATCACTGCTTTCAAAGAACACTGAATGGATGTTCAAAGGATACAACACTCCAAGCATCCCTACCATACAGTTCCCATTCATTTTAGTGGAGTTTCAACAGTCTGATGTTTATATGCATCCCATGGAGTGGGATGGCTTTCTAAGGCACTTGCATAGCCTACTAAAAGACAGAAACCAGGGCTGAAAGTTATTTAAGGTTTGTGCTCAAGGATGTAGGAATACCCACTGGGATATTTCCTTCCTTTGACCAGTAAATTAACTTTTAAAGTCTCCTCAGTTTTAGAGGCAGTCTGTCACTTGGTACAGGGAGGGTTGCTGCATGAGATATATCACCTGCAAAACTTCCTGGGCTCAAGTATGCTGCACAGATATTTGGATTCTAGTCAGAGAATATAACCACATTGGATCTACACAGAGCATAGGTAAAGGTAAAAGGTTTCCCTTGCTTGAAAGCTAGTCAAATCCAACTCTAGGGGGCAGTGCTAAACTCCATTTCCAAGCTGAAGAGCCAGCGCTGTCCAAACACTTCTCTGTGGTCATGTGGCCGCCATAACTAAATGCCAAGGCGCACGGAACGCTGTTCTATACAGGGCATACATTATCCTAAAGACTATATAATGAAATAAATTCATACCTGTATAGTTTTACTTATATTTAAAGACCATTGTGCAAGACAGAATCAGAGCAGGGTGAGGGACCATGATTCTGAGGTAAAGCATATATGGAACAAGCAAATCTCTTTACAACAAATTACTTTTGCTACCATTACTGTAGTTAGTTGTCCAGAGAGAGAGAGAGGATGTGAGATATACTCAAGCTTATCAAAGAAATCAAATTAAAATATTATGTCAATAAAGCTTTCTTTTCAAAAGATACCGTAAACTCATACACACACATCCAAGATAGGATAATTTTCACTACTATACATATATATTTTTAGTTTTCAGAGAAACTTACAGTTTGTAGCATTTTGGGCTGTCCCGGGTATGAACTGCATAGTCTTCACTCAGCCGAGTGTCTGAAGCAACAATAGAGAAGTCTTCGCCAGCAATTGCCAACACAGTTCTTTAAAAGCAAGAGGGGGAAGATAGGAGGGCTTAGCTTTGGGTGAACTGTGTGAACTGTGATTACATCACGTGACTTATCAGAATGCACTTGCTGATCATACCAGCCACACCCCAAGAAAACAAGAACACCAAGAAACCAGCCCTAGATTGATGCATATTCTGTAGTTCTCTCCTTAATGACCAATTCATGAGTAGATCAGAGGCACACCAGACATATAACATTTACCACAATAAGCAATTCATGAGTAGATCAGAGGCACACCACAATATGGCACGAGTTATGTTTCAGCAATTTTGTTCAAAAGTATAATGCAACCTTAAAGCACCATTCACAGCCCTCTGTCCTGTCCCCTGTTGCTGGGCTACAAGGATCCTCAGCACATCAGTAAAACCATGCTGTGTGGCCACTTGCCCTCGTCTTTTTAAGAACAGAAACAGAAGTACACAGCACAATGCCAAAATAAAAGCAGATACTGAACTGACATATGAATCCACAAATGAAGACCTCAACTAACAGATTTCAATTGGAAGAAACACCTCCAAGATTTGTTTGTTTTTTAAACACCTAAAATAGCCAACTTGGTATAGACAAAGAAAAGGGCCACCTAAAACACCTGTAGCAGAAGAGGAGAATAAAACTGATTTTGTAATTAAACACCAGTACAATTTAAACTGGGGGAGAAGAGTAAGTGAAACAAAAAGGCAAAAGGTACTTTTTGGGGATGCCTTAAGAAATAATAAAAGCCAACAACAGAAGGAGAGCAGGAGAAGTATTTTGTGCAACACCAGATCTAAAACATCTTAGGCAACAGGTGCTGTAGAACAAACAGACCACCGGGAGCGGAAGAGACTGAAAAGGGAACAACTCCTATCATTTTGGCCAGAGACCCCAGATAGTAGCGGATGGGATTCGACGGGAACAGATTGGCCTCAGAAACGAAACACAAGGGGAGCCATGTTAGCTTGCTGTAACAGAAACCGAAATAATTCCGCCTTAAAGCGCCTTCAAGACTAGCCAATTACTCGTGCCACCGTCAGCTTTAGTGGGCCACTCCTTGCACCTGACCAAGTGGAATCCAGACCACCATCATTCCGTCAGCCTTTCCGGTACCCCAAGACCTCTTCCTGCTTAGGCAACCAGGCAGCGACTCACCCGCCATTGAAGGTGTAGGGAGAGAAGCGGTGCCGTGTGACGGCACCCCCGACAGCCTCACGCCCCAACCCGAGAGCCGATTCGACGTAGCCAGCGGTTGACAGCATCGTTGCTCCAGGAACCGACCACTCTCCACGCCTCTTGCGGCCGCTGCTGTATCACGGCAAGATGGCAGACCCGGAACCGGAACTAGTGGGACCACTTTCAGCGGGTCCTACAATTCCGGAGGCATTGTGTGCCGTACCGTAGAGGCGGAAGTAGCCTAGCATATACAGACATTGAAGGTAGCCAATGGGCCTTGGGTGTGGAGACGCCGTCGAACTCCGTAGCATCTCTATGGTTAAAAACCCTCCCTGGTTTGCTTTCGACAGTAAAGGTAGAACCCAGTTCACACCGGAAATACCGTTCTAGGGTTTCTCATCTCTAATACCAGCATTCCTGGGCGGTGGGAAGTCACGTGGTTAGAGTGGCGGAGTACGGGCTAGAGAGTATCCAAATCAACATTCTTTACTCGGGACTAGACGGATTCCTAGTAGTGGTGCTTCCGTTCACTCGATAGCCAGGCCCTTTCCTTGACCGAGATGTCGTAGAAAAAAACCGCATTTCAGCAAATATAATAATTTCAGCATATATAATAAAAAAATCGAGAGTCAAAGCTCCCTACGTCCCACAAAAGGAACAAGAACAGCGACAACAAAGACTCCATTCCTACCTCTGGTGAAGGGAACTTTGAGTCTCGAAAGCTTACACCCTGAAAGTGTTGGTTTCTAAGAGGCTACTAACTGGACTCAGATCAGTACGGCCATCTTCTTTAAAAAAACAAAAACATGAGCCCAGACTTTATTTAATTCATTTGGACCCTGTCTTTCTCCCCCAATGGGGTCCAAAGGCGCTTCTCCTCTCCTCCGTTTTATCCTCACAATAATTACCCGGTGGCACCTTCAAGACCAACAAAGTTTGATTTTGGGTATAAACGTTCGTGTGCATGCACACTTCATCAGAAGAAGTGGTTTTAAAGGTGCCACTGGACTTATAGACTTTGTTCTGTTGCTTCAGACCATCAGGGCTGCTCACTTGAATCTACCTGTAAACTAGGTTAGGCTGAGAGAGTGTAACTGGCCCAAGGTCACCCAGCGAGCTTTCATATCAGGAGTGGGGATTCGAAACCTTGTCTCCTAGATACTAGTCTGACAGTCTTAACCACTTAATTTCTACTTGGGATAAAAGGGGGGCAGGAAAAGACGAGATGTTATAACTCGCCCCCTTATCCGTGGTGCTCAGGCCATTTGACTAGCGTAGAGGATGCGTGTAACATCTGCATTCAACTGGCGTCACTAGAAGCCAGACAGCGCTTGGAAGCTCGTTGATGTGGGGCGTCAGTGTATGGCGTACGACTCACCTCTTTGGTAGGGAACAAAGGGCCCTGGTTCCTTCAGTGCGCCTGCGCGCTTTTGAGCGGCCTTCCTATCTGCTTTTCTCTCACTTCCCGCCCTTGCCCTTAAGAAAGCTGGTGCCCGCGGTAACCAAAAAAGAGTGGTTGCGGCCAGCTCTGATGACGCATTAGGAGTGCGCCACCGCCACCGCCGTTGAAGGAGAGTCTGTGCGCGGGGTACTGCTTGTGTCGAGCGGAGAACTTCTAGAGCGGTAAGTCTGGGCCTGTCCCCGTCGCCTCTCGCTGCCTTCTCCGCCAGGCCTTTGAGCAGCAGGTCAGGGATGAGGAAGCAGCGAACGAAGGCATCCGAGGCCCCTCGTTGGAGAAGGCCGCTGTGGCGCTGGACGGCATTTTTGCCTGCTTCATACCCGCATCGTCAGGATGAGGATGGCTGCGCGCTTTGCCTGCTTGTTTGGGCCGCTCCCTTTGGTGGCTCTCACTCTCCGACTGCGTCTATGGAACAAGGGCCGGGTCAAGGGCCGGTGTGCTTTCAGGTGCTACTGACAACACCTCTGTTGGATGTTGAACATTGAAGCGCCCGCGGGGCGGGGGGGGGGGGGGGGGGGCTCACTGAGCCTCCTCACGGGGAAGTGTGCGCGCAAATGTTACTCTCTTGGGCGGGCAGGCAGTCCGGTGGCGCTCCTGTTAGCCCCGTTGGACACAGTGGGATTTATTTCCGGGTAGAGATGTGCATGAAACTAATATAAGAGTTTTGGTGCATCTGAAAGACTAACGAATATGTTGTGGCATGTCCTTTTGTGAGCCAGATCGCACTTTGTTAGGTTCTCCTGTGTAATTTTAAGATCCCCTAAAGTCCATTGGAGGGTGGAGGAGTTTGGACTGGGTCCTTATTCTGAATTTAGTGGGTCTAAATTGGATTATGTTCAAGTACTCAAGTGGTTTGCCCTTCTGTGGACCAGCGTGACCGCAAGGAGGCAGATATAGATCAGGAATCCCTGACCTTGGTTGAGCCAGTTTTGAAAAAGAGTAGTAGGTCCCATCATAAACTGGCGGGGCCAGTCATGACGTAGGTGCCATAGGAGGCTGTCCAACTATAAAATGGATACACGGGCAGTTCCGAGCCTAGCATCCTCTTACTACCTAAATGTTTCCTTCCAAATGACACTCTATGTGGATACAAAGGAAGCCTCCTGGGATCTTCTGAAGCACTACCTGTTCCAAAAAGTTGGCTCATTGTCTTGTTCTGGGAAAGTAATGCTGCTTGGTTTCAGTGACCAAATAAAGGGTGTTTTTATGCCTATTCAGCCACAGGGAGAGGTTACCAAGCCCAGAGACATAAGTAAGTCTGTTTCCATAAATAAAAACACATAACAAACAATACAAGAGGAGGGCCAATAACTGTTACTGGGCGGTATGCCAAACAAAACAAAGAAGTCTTCACCCACTGGGGGAAGACACCAGTAGACAGACAAATCTCCCTGGGGAGGGATTTTCAAAGTTTTGGTGCCATGACAGAGAAAGCCCTGTCTCAGATTGCTACCTATCTAGCCTCAGAAGGAACTGAACAGGGCCTCTGAAGATGACCGGAGTGAGTGGGTAGGTTCATATGGAGAAGGTGGCCCTTAAGATATGTTGTTTCCAGGCTGTACAGGGTTCTAAAGGTTAGTACCAGCACCTTGAATTGAGCCTGGAAGTAAATTGGAAGCTAGTGTAGATGGAACAAGACTGGAGTGATATGGTCCCTACGAACAACTCCAGTCAACATTTTGGTCACAGCAGTCTGCACCAACTGGAGCTTCCAGACAGTCGTCAAGGGCAGCCCCATGTAGATTGCATTGCAGCAATCTATTCTAGATGTTACGAGGACATGCATCACAGTGACAAGATCTTTTCTGCCTAGGAAGGGCCACAGCTGGCTCACCACCAGTGCCGCCTGTGTATCAAGCAGGAGGCCAGGATCTAGGAGTGCATAAAGCTGCAAATTGGCTCCTTTAGGGGAAGAATTATCTCATGCAGAACACAGGATAACCTTCCCCTTCAGACCTTCCCCACCACCACCAATAGCACCTCCATTTTGTCAGGATCAGCTTTTAGCTTATTAGCTCTCACCCATTCCAAAACTGCTTCTATACCTGTTCAGAGTTTTCACAGCCTCCTTGGGGTCTGCTGGTAGCATGAGATAGCATGGATGTTTTTATTCAGCATCTTGACTAATATCCGTTTAGTCTCTGTTTCATGAATTTGTCTGATCCCTTTTTAAAGCTAGTGGCCATCTCCATTGTCTTATGGCAGTAAATTTCATGAGTTACCTATAAATTTTACAAAGAAGCATCTGTACTAAATCTGTTGCCAGTCTGCTTCAATAGATGACCCTGAATTCTGTAGCTGCGGGAGAGGAGGAGAAATTCTGGGCTTTGATCCACTGGACTGTTTCCACAGACGGAAGGATTTCCACCCATTTAACATGCCCTTGCCTCCCAATGTAGTCTGCATGTGTTTTCAGATCATGAAAACTGTCTGTTCCTACTCTGTGTTCCCTGTTTATCCAGCTTCTAATCTACAAGAAGACCCATCTTATTATGCGGTGACTGCTAAATTTACTCAGGAGCTTTTGATGAGGAACTTTTGTCAAAAGCTGCTTGGGAGTTAAAGTATAACAACATCTGTTGGGACAGTGGTATCCACATACTTACTTGATGCTTTCAGAGAACTCCACAGGCTTGGTGAGGCAGAACTTCCATTTACAAAACAAAGTTTGAGTCCAGTTTAGGACCAATGAATATTAAATCTGGGTATTAGCTTTCATGTGCATGCACACTTCTTCAGATAAAGAAACCTTGTTAGTTCTCCCTGTGCAGTATTTGTTCTACTGTATTCTTAATGTATCGATGTTTAATAAAGCTTTTCACTAGTTTGTGTGGAGCAGAAACTAAGCTGTCTTGTAATTTCCTGGTTCTTGGTGAATTCCTTTTTTAAAATGGGTATTACGTTTCCCCCGTATGAATGCCAGCTTCAGTGAAATTGTGTATTTCTCTTAAGTGATCACACTTCATTTGTGGATCCTTTAGAAGTCTCTTGTGTATACCATCAGAACTTGGTAACTTGTTTTTATTTGCCAGTTAGCCCCAAATGTCATCTCTTGTTGTTTCTTTGACTGAGTTCTTCAGCTATGCCAGACCTACTATTTTTGGTGAAGCTGTTTGTCCATCATTCTCTACAATCTCCGTTACCTCCTGTAGCAATCCTTTTCAGGCCTTTATCATCTATGGTCCAGCTAGCTTGGTTTCCTGCACCTAAGCAGCAGTGTATTTTTAGGTTGAGTTTTTATTGTTGTTGCTAATAACATGCAGGCTGTTTGAAAAGATTTGGCTTTCTTTACTCTCTCCATCTCAACTTCTTTTTGACTAATCACTTTGTTTTGGATTTTGAGGGCACATTTCCCCCACTCAACACACATGCATTATAACTGTAACTCAAGCACCAGCACAATTGAAAGGGAGTTACGGTCCGGATCTAACACTGCAACTTGGAGCAATGTACTTGGTTCTCCAAGGATGTTGCTGTTTGAAGTATATCTCACTTGACCATCTGGCAGTTGTTTGGCATTGGTATGAAAGTGCTAGAATTAAAAAGCTGAAACTGAAGTATTTTAGTATTAACTAGCTTCATTAACGATAAGACCTTTACGCTGCGAGACTATATTGCAGCACAAGAAGTGGACCTGGCATGCATGACCGAGACCTGGACGAGAGATGGTGAAACTGTTGCCTTAAAAGAGCTCTCTCTTCCAGGTTTTTTGGTCCTCCATCAGTCTTGAACAGTGGGGTGGGGGGTGGTGAGAGTTTTTCCTTCAGGGCACTTCGTGAGAGTTTTTCCTTCAGGGCACTCCCTGTCCCAAAGATCACCAGCATTGACTGTGTAGGCCTCGCGTGGGACTCTGAAGTGAGTTTGGCTGTCTTTTCTGGTGTACCGTTCACCTAGCATACCAGTGGACAGCCTCCTGATCCTGCTTGAGGCGGTTACTGGCTGGGCATTGGAGTTCCTGAGGCTTATGCTACTCGGGGACTTCAATGTCCATGCTGATGTTGCCTCCTCGCAGCAGGCAGTGGACCTAGTGTCATCCATGGCAGCACTAGGGCTCACCCAGATTGTACCTGGCCCCCACCTGGTGGAACTCTCTGCCGGAAGACATCTGTGCCCTGCAGGAGTCATTACCTTTCCACAGGGCATGCAAGGCAGAGATGTTCTGCCAGGTGTTTGGTTGAGGACAGCAACGGGGATAGTATGACATCTGTCACTCTTCCCCATCCCTCGCAACCCCTCCCCCCAAGAAGGCCGGGGGAGCTAGTTTTTTCCACCATCTTGTATATGTATTTTGTCCCTATTTATTGATCTGTTTTTAGGTGGTTTTAATGTTGGATTTAAATTAAAGAATTTTGTACATTATTCTTTTGTAAGCCGCCCTGAGCCCTGCTTGAAGGGAAGGGAGGCCTAGCAAAAATTTAATAAATAAATAATAAAATTTGAGCTGTAGGAGGAAGAAAATTTCTTACAGTTAAATTAGTTACTTAATATTTGGCAACTCATAATTTTTGTTGTATGGATTTTCAGAAACAGATTTCTAGTGCGGTTAAGTTTGATACAAAAGTAAGCCTAACACATATTTCATTTTTTCGCCCAAAATTTCCCTTTACTGGAAAAAAAAATGGGGAAGGCATTTTATTCAGTGGCTTCAACCTACCCAGAAATATTATATTTCTAGTAATAACTAGAAAATATGGCTATTAAAATACTAAACCCTGGATGATGAAAAACAAGTCTGGCTCTTAAATATTTGGGTTAGCTGCTAGAGTCCAAGAAGATTTGTCAAGGCCTGCTGTATTACGTCATGAGCAGTGCTCCCTCTAAGCTGTGGAGTCTTGTAAGCAAAAATTCTACTTTGTGAGCTACTGGCATTAAAGTTGTGAGTGATTTGGCTAGTTTGGTGTAGTGGTTAGGACTCTGATCTTGGAGTACCAGGTTTGATTCCCCCCACCGTCACATGCAGCTGCTGGTGTGACCTTGGGTCAGTCATAAGTTCTTTCAGAGTTGTTCTCTCAAGGGCAGTTCTTGAGAGAGAGCTCTCAGCCCCACCTACCTCACAGGGTGTCTGTTGTAGGGAGGGGGAGGGAAAGGGATTGTAAGCCACTCTGAGACTGCTTCGGGTAGTGAAGGGCGGGGTATAAATTCAGTCTCTTCTTCTCTACTGCATAAATTAGTTTGCTCTGGAGCCATCCTTCCTAAACTAAGACACTGTGAGCCGGAGGCTAAAAAACTGAGCTAGCTCACACTAACTTGGCTTAAAGGGAACACTGATCATGAGTAACAGTATTGGCCATAAGTAGTTGTACTCCTGAATGTTGCGTGTATGTCATGACACTGTTTCTCTTTCAGATTTGGAATCCTTGATATAGACATCTAGGATCTGGTGCCTTTCCAAATATGTCAAAACTGACTGCATGGCTATTCATTGGGATACTTTAGGCAAAGATACTTCCTCAAGGCTGATGGTGTGAAATTGCCTTTTTGGACTGCATTTGTGGAAATACATATCACCTGACTGGATACGTGACTGCTGTCATGGATCAAAACAACAGCTTGCCACCCTATGCCCAGGGTTTAGCATCCCCTCAGGTAAAAATGTGGCAACTCATGAATTTTCTGGGGGGGGGGGGAATGGAGTGTTCAAAGCAGATTCTTTGCTCATACCTATTTCAAGGCTTCTGAAAGTCCATGGATTTGGGGGCTAGCCTTCCCTCCCATTTCTCACTGTTGTTGCTTCAGTATCCTTAACACTTCAGCTGCTGTGCTCACTCCACTTCTTATCTGGAGAGCAGGTAGCAGGTGATGTGAAAGACCTTGACCTGAGACTTTGGAGAGCTGCTGATGATCTGAGTAGACCATACTGACCTTGATGGACCAAGGGTCTGATTCAGTATGAGGCAGCTTCATGTGTGTTCAGACCGACAGCCCCCTGAGACAATATACAGTATTCATTTCAAAACAGAAGTCAAAGGCCTCTCAATCGGCAAATGGTTCTCATAAATGCTAATTGTGAAATGTGTTTCTGATTTTGGGGGGGGGGGCAATGTCCCTGTGCTATCAAAACTGTGAGAAACTCATAAAATAGTTCAAGTGCCAGTAAAAGTATATTTATGAGAGATCCCATATTCCTTTTGTTAATATATTAACAGCTTGATTCTTATCCGAAGGGATTTGAATTTCAGTTCCCCTGTTTGGATTAGAGTAAAATAATATGGCAATAAGGTGGCATACAGTAGGCCTAATTACTGAGATGTTCCCCTCCACACAGGGGGTGGGGTTGTCTTGCTACAGCTAGTATTATAAGTGAATAAGTCATTGTTCATCACGTGATTGAACAGATAGTTGATCCTGTTCATGATAGCCCAGATTTACAGCCTAATTTGCATTGTCTTCTTGCAGAGTGCAATGACTCCTGGCATCCCTATTTTCAGTCCCATGATGCCTTATGGCACAGGGCTCACCCCGCAGCCTGTTCAAAGCACCAATAGTTTATCTATACTGGAAGAGCAGCAAAGGCAGCAGCAGCAAGCAGCCGCACAGCAGTCTACGTCCCAGCCAACCCAGGGAGTATCTGGTCAGACGCCACAGCTCTTCCATTCTCAGACGCTTACTACTGCTCCCTTGCCAGGAACCACACCTCTCTACCCATCTCCAATGACTCCCATGACCCCAATAACTCCTGCAACGCCTGCTTCTGAAAGCTCGGGGATTGTACCACAGCTTCAGTAAGTGTGTGCTCTCCTCTTTTGTTTCCTGCCATCCTCCAGCAATGTTTTCAATTAGTGACTGTATGGTTAACGGCCTGTGAGAACTGTTGCCTTCCGGGAAGCATCTGGTCTGGAGGCTGTGGGGGAAATGGGATGCTGGACTAGGTGGACCCCTAGTGTTTTATCCGGTAGTTGGTATGAAAGCTTCCGGGTGATCTTGGCCCCCCAAAATATTTCTTGATTGGCATGGGTCAGTTCAAACACTGAAGTGAAGTACTCCATAAAAATACTTAGGTTTTTTTAATAGAAATTTTAGAAATTTTTCAGAAAAAAAGAATAAAAGATGAGAGTATTACAAATTATCCAAATATCAAATCATCATTCTCATTCATAACAACATTATTTAGTATTTTTATAATATTTTATCATACTTAAAGATATTATCATTGCAACTTTATATATTAAAAATACATTTTCTATGGTCTAACCTCTAAATAAGATATTATTTCTGATAAGAATATCTAGATAACATGTATAACTGCATTATGTCGTAACTTTACAGTTTTGACTTAAAACAATAAAAAATTTAAATTAAAAAAAAAGTATCTGAAAGCCAACCAATACGTTTCCTTCTAAATAATAATATATCTAGGTAATCTGCTAACATTTCTACAAAATAAGTACAAAATATAACGTACTTAACCAACTCTGAAATAACATTTTATATTTTATCTTCATATTAAATTCTTATACAAATTCCCAAATCATTTATAATTCTTTTGCATTAAAGTTAAATCAGCATTGCTTATATTACTCAGAGTGTTTCACTATTCAAAAGGAAAATAAAATAAAGAAAAAGATGTGATCATTTTCTATTATAACATCATATTAAAATTTCCACTAGAAGCCAGGTCATCAAATCCTTCTTAATTTATTTATGACTTGCAGCTATGATTTATATATAACATTGTTTCAATTATTATTATTTTATTTCAGTTTTTATTTTAAAATCAATTTATTATTTTATAATTTTATTAGCCTTCAAGATCTTATATTGTATTATTCAATCAATTTCAGTTGTAACTCATTTTAGTCATTTACACACAAATCAAGACTCTATATCACTCTATAGTATTTCATTCTTTTCTCCTTTTTCTGAGGTTTCCTTTTCATTAAAGTCATGATTCTGTGCCTTTCTTCTTTGTAAGTAAGCCAGTTTATCTTTGTTCTTTCCCATCTGTATTCAATTATTGGCATATTTGAAAAGTCCTGCTTTGTATATCTTCTTGTTTTCTCATTTAATGAAGTAATTATTCTGTAAATTAAATCCTTTTGAGCATTGTCTTTTATCATTTTAGAAGCTAAGTGAATTGTCCAATTTTCCATAGGCCTGTTAACTTGTTCAGTGTAGTTTCTTCTTATCTTCCCTTTAGTTGCAAAAGAAGTTCAATTTAGTGGCTCAGTTTGTTTAGGATCTTGCTCTTCAGCAGAAGTCTGTTGATTCTGTGGTTCCTCTCTCCTGTTTCCCATTTCTGGCTGGATTGTAAAATCTTCTGGCTTATTGTAAAGTCTGTCAAAGGCTTGTTTTATCACTTTTTGCATTGCGTCTTGGAGAATCTTCTGAAATTGTTTCCAGAAATCTTGCATACTGTCTGCAGTATCTGAGTTGTCTGCTTTGCACAAATTTTGCAAGGCCATTTCCACATTTCAACCAAATTTGAGTCTATTCAGCAAAGTTAGTCTCTATAGTTGTAGTTCCTGCAAGTCTCACAGAGGTGACTGCATTTTCAAAACAGTCCCGGTAGCCATATTTAAATCCAAGAATCTTCCAGCATAGCCCAAACAATGTGCAATCTCTTTATATGTTCAAGAAACAGTCAACCTGTTACAGTTTTTAAGTATAAAGCACAGTCTCAAAGATGAATATAACCCTGTTCCTAATGTTTATAATCCTTTTTTTTAAAGAAAATGGTCTCAATACTGTTCATCACAGTCCTTTTTAAATCCCATACCGTAGAAACAAAAGGAATTGATTCAGTAGTCACAAAGATATTTCTTCAGTAAAGATAAGATTAAAGTAAAATAATAAAGTAGTAAAGATATTCACCCAACCTTGGCTGAGTCTTTTTGCCCCTAGCACTGTTTTTGTAAGTTGTAATATCCCGGTCTCGTCACAGCCACTTCCCGAGGGGGAAAGCGGGGGGGGAGGGGATATCCTCTCCCCGCGTCCTTCACTTTTTGGGGAAATCAAAGGGGCTTATTCAAAACTAGGGTTGCTGACTTGATTGTTACACTTCCAAGTACTCATGGTATAAAGGTGGTCTTCATTGCTGTTATGATGAGGCTCATACTCTCTTGTGGGGGGGTGTTCAAAGCTTCGCAGTCATGGCTCCGTGACTGCTCCACTCCACACTCCGCTTCAGGACAATCCTGGGCTTCACCCACTTGCTGCCGCTCGCGGGGAGCCCAAGGCAAGTCCTCAGCAACCGGACCTCTCTACGGGAGGACCGGTGGGATTTTGGGCCCCCCACCCCCCGAAAATCCCCTAAGGAGCGTGGAGAGTCGGTGATTCTCAGGAGCTCCCCGAGTCTCAACCACTCCACTTTGCCGCAACCCCGGAAGTCCTCCATAAATATATTTGTGATCACAGACCAGCAGCACATTCCTCAGCCCTGCCTCTATAGAGACAGAGCAATAGAACCTATCTATAGAAATAGAACACAGAGAGATACCAACATAACTTGAAAACACACTGGCGTATCTGGAGAAGTGCTAGCATAGAACTGGTTGCTGTCAGGGTCATGTTAGGGAAGGAGTGCAGCTTAGCTGTACCTTAAGTCTTCCCAGCTCAGGTCCTGCCCTGGCATACTGCAAAAACCATGGCGAACCTGGAACAAGGAAGAGTGAAAAATACAACTGCTTTGCTCCTAGACTCCAGCTATGCCTCCAAGTCATAGTGTGGCTTAGGATATTGACTAAGCCTGAGGCTGATCATGGCTCTCCCAAATACAGTAGCTCATAGTCTGATGCTGTTCCATGAGTCTAAAAGCAGCTCCTCTGACAGAACAGTATGAGGGAAATTTTTGCCTGTTCCCTCCCTCCTGCTGCCAACTTCCGCTGTGCCCCTCATCCTGTTCCTGGTGGTCCAGCAACCTACAGAAGCACAATTTCAGAGGCCACAGCAGACGATTGCAGTAGGAAGAGGAGAGGCAAGGAAGTTTCCTTCTTTTAGCCTGACTCTGCTCACACTGCTTAGGATCCAAGCCTATATAAATCCTAACCAGGACATCTGTTTCCCAAATGATAGTGTGCAAAGCATGGAACTACATTTCTATAGCCTCATGTCAGACACACTATGCACATACATGGGGGATTTTTGTAATGACAACTCCGAGAAAGTGTAGTCTGCACAAAGGGGGTGTCAAAGGACCTTAAAGGCCAAGATCCCACTTAAGGGCGATGGATTGGGTAAGACAAAACCAAAACACTGAAGTGTGAGTCCACAAACCCCAGGGTAGAACTGCCACCAGCCCTGTTAACTACCCCAACAGCTAGAGACCAAGGGACCAAGCCTCCCAGGACTAAGATCAAGGAAGTCAACCCTGCAAGGTTGTACACTTACAAGGTGAGTTTCAAAACAAGTTGCTTCGGTGTCTGTAGCCATGTAGGCCAAAGTACTGGGTTCAGATTGAAGCCGTAGAGTTCAAGAACACCACAAAATAGAAAGTGATTTATTAATACACTGTGCAGGAATATACAATAAAAGATCAGTGAACAGTGAGGATAAAAATAATAAAGCTGAATAACTAACCTAAGTACTTTTACAAGTATTGGTTCCAATCTAGATGTTATCTTGACAAAGCTGTAATAAAAATGTCCTGGCTGCTTTCTGTGACCCTATTTTCCATTAATACTATTAATACTGTGATGACTGTCTTGTGGCAGATACATTTATGATCATCATAAAATCAAAATAAACAGGATGCATATTCCTGTTAGTGGACACTACTGAAATAGTGTCAGATGTAAAACTGGCATGCTTGAGTCCTTTTGTGTTGGCATTTGAGGTGACTCACCTCAAATGCAATCATAAAATGGGGGATAATTTCAAACATGGAGGAGTCCTACCTTGACTAACATGTTTCTAAATTGCCTTTAGGAATATTGTATCTACAGTAAATCTTGGCTGCAAACTGGACCTGAAAACGATTGCCCTTCGTGCTCGAAATGCTGAATACAACCCTAAGGTAAAGAATAGCGGACAACAGTTGAACATAGGTCTTGAGAGGCCTGCCTCTGACTCCGGCTCTTGTTATGTAGTACATCCCATGTGAAGAGTCCACAGACTTCATAGCAGCTCTTGATCAGAAGTCTTCCAAACTGTCCTTTAAGGCTGATACTGCAGTTGCATCCCCAGAGGGATCTCACCATTATTTAAACATTGCCAGATCATAGTAAGGAAGTATCTTAGGAGACTCGCTTTTATTGGATTCAGTTAGGTAGTAAACTGAGTAACAGTTCCAATCTCTTTTACAGATGAAATAAAGCGAATAAAAACTGAAAAATCCATTTAAAAGCCTTACAGCGGCTTGATTTAACATTTGCTGAGCACAAAAGTGTTTATTTTTGAAGGGAGTAGTGGTTCAAGTTCCTTGAAAATGCTTTCCTCTGTACAGTATGTTGAATATCGCCTTTAAACAAGTTTTCATTTAGTATATACTAGTAAAGGAAATTGGAGGTTGCTTTGCTGTTGGTGGGGAGAGGGATGATGATGGAGCTTTTTAAACTTCATATTAGGCTTTACAAAGTGGTGAGATGTTGTAGGGTGGTGGAATAGGAAGTAGTCTTGCTGGTGGTCACCACTGCATTTTAAAGAGTCTGTGATAAGCAGCTGAATGCTAGAGCTACACAGTTGTTTGCTGGACAAATGCCTTTCCTTAGCATGCTGTCTAATTGTGGGGTGAGGCTTTCAAAAAATAGGCCTGTTGCCCTTTTTAAGTATTCTGCTTGAATAGTGTTGTAATCTTCCCTCAGTAATTGCTGTTTGTAACTGATCTGTCCACAAGGAGGAATAATGTTTACACAAGTTTGAATGACTTCCTTTACCACCTGTGTAGTGCAGTGAAACAGATTGGGCTGCAAAATGGCTTTCTAAAATGGAAATGATGGCTGTGTAAGTTACCTGTGGACTATTAACATCTGGAAATTTGTTAAACTGAGTTTGAGGACTTTGATGGTGCCTGTTTCCCACAATGTATTATGGTAGAATTTTATTCTGAGTTTAAATGCTTTCAGAATTAAGGTAACTGAAGGACGAGAGGTGCATTTCTCAAAAATGGTTTGCTAAATGTCTTGCAGATTGCATGATGTTTTAGAAAAGGTATATTAGCAATTTGCTGTTCTTATAGTAATAACCTTCTATATGCATTTCAGCGTTTTGCTGCTGTGATTATGAGAATAAGAGAGCCACGTACCACTGCCCTTATATTCAGCTCTGGGAAAATGGTGTGTACAGGGGCTAAAAGGTATGCAAGGTGATTTAGTATCTCCGATTAATCTCACTGGTATTCAGAACTAGTTAAGAATAACCAGTTGTTTAGTACACTAAACACATGTGTATTATGCTGTATGTACTATTTTCTGCATTGTTTTAATATGTCATGTCTAATACCGGTAGTTGCATTGTTTCAGAGTTCTCTAGTCCTATTACATTGTTTATTAGATGTCTCATCCTATTGACTGTGTTGACGTACACTGTGTAATCTGCCTTGAGTCCCAGAGAGAAAGGCAGACTACAAATAATGTAAAATTTTAAATAATTAAATATTTTCCTTGGTAAAAATTACAGCGCTGCTTGCTTTTTTGTTTCCCAGTGAAGAGCAGTCAAGGTTGGCTGCCAGAAAGTATGCCAGAGTTGTGCAGAAGTTGGGCTTCCCAGCCAAATTCTTGGATTTTAAGATTCAGAATATGGTGGGCAGTTGTGATGTAAAATTCCCCATCAGGCTTGAGGGACTGGTACTCACACACCAACAATTTAGCAGGTAAATAGAGGATTACTGCTGTTTTTGATAAACACTACTTGGTGATACCCTCTGATCTGCTTACTGTTGTGTTGCCCATCTTATTCTTCCTTAGCATGCTGCAGTTGCTAGAATACCTTGCCAAGGTCAGACAGTATTTTGTGTTTACAATGTTCTCTAAGGAGGCTATACCACACCACAAACCTGCTCTAACACTCAAACAAGTAGGACTCTCTTTTTGATTGGCTTAGTTGGAAAATTTGTCACGCCTAAAATAAATGTAAGCAGTTTCAGTGAAGTAATAAGCACACAATCAAATGACTAGCAGAATAGCTGGAGAAATAGAATCAGTCACTTACACTACCCCAACATAGGCAAAGCTTCTTAAAAAGAAGATATTGGATTTATACCCCACCCTTCACTACCCAAAGAGCAGCTTACAATCTCCTTTCCCTTCCCCTCCCCACAACAGACACCCTGTGAGGTAGGTGGGGCTGAGACAGCGCTCTCAAATTGTTGTAGGGGTAGAAATAATTGGCTAGTGCTCAGAATGTGAAATAAGTATTTAGTTTGAACTCCGCTTAGTACTATTTACTCTTTGAGCTGAATACAAGAACATATTTTCATATGTCAAACCACAGGATCTTCCTACAACTGCCACTTTTAAACTAAATTTTCCCCCATTTTGAGACAAAGAAAAAAGGTGTATTTCTACTTTGAAACTCGCATCCTAAATACCTACAGCTTTAAATGTTTTATTTATTCAGTTTACTAAATAGTTTAATCATGAACGGTGTGTTTGTCTTTTCTTTCAGTTATGAGCCGGAGCTTTTCCCTGGTTTAATTTACAGAATGATCAAGCCAAGAATTGTCCTCCTTATATTTGTTTCTGGGAAAGTAGTTTTAACTGGTAAGCCTCATATTAAATCACTGCATTGAAAGTACATATGGAGCTAAACTGTAGTGCAAAGAATTCTTTAAATGTAACAGAACAAATCTCAATTTAGGTGTTGGCCTAGATATTTTGTTAAGTATTTGAGCCAGATTCTAGCCACTAACTTGTAATATAAATGTTAACTCTTCATGCATTTATTCAGTGTTAACGCTCTCCAATTATTATTTGCCATACTTGTAGGAAAATAACGAACTGTTGAATGTCAGTAACCTCGTAATCCTACAACATTTTGTGTATGTTGTTGAAACACAGTTTTATATCTAGCATGATTTCTTTCAGGTGCAAAAGTCAGAGCTGAAATTTATGAAGCATTTGAAAATATATATCCTATTTTAAAAGGATTCAGAAAGACCACGTAACAGTTCCCAGTGCTTACCGAAGAAGTTGGCACATTTTAAAAGGTATTGACTATGGCACAGCAGTAAAACGTGGAAGATTTACAGACTGCAACAGTCCAGACTTGGAGTATTTTTCCCAGTTAGTGCCTATTCCCTGATCTTTATGGGAAGGGGAGCTCTCTTTGCGTATTATGTCTGTACTGAATTTCTGTGAGTTGCTTTATTGGGGCTCTCTTTGGAGGAACCGTTGAGTTTTTATTTATATTTTAGTTTTTAAACCGTTTTAATGTCTAATCTTTTTATTTGGAAATCTCATGCTGGCAGGTTGATTCAAGAGAAAAATAACCATGTTATCCAATAATCAATACTTTGGTTACAGTATTAAGGTCTTTCAGCCATTGATTTTATGGTCAAATTTTAATTCAACATTTCTAGACCTACTTTGTGCCACAGACACACATTCCCTATTTCCAGTGTTCAGCAAAAAAAAAGCAGGGCAGAAAAAAACTTGATAATAAAAACAGATGACTGTATATATTCCTTTTAGGAAACCTTTTTGAGTTTTAAATGTATAGGAAATATTGTTTATAAACATGGGGATTTGATTGGCCTATGCTGCTGTTTAATGTACTAAATGCATGCTTGTAGAATGCTTAAATGTATTGCAATGTTTTTTATAAGATTTTTCTTAACGCAGTATTAAAACAATGTGTTTGCCATTTGTGGTTTTCTTAAAAGAAACCCCCTTTTTAGGTGCCTCTGATATACTGGTAGGTATTGGTCAGACCTGGTATTCAAATGTGGAGTGAACATTTTGCTTTTTTCCCTCCTGCCTCAATCCCTGGTGGTAGCCTTTGAAAGCTTCACAGTTCCATACAAATGATCACTTTCTGTCCTAGACAGGGGGAGGCGGGCTTGTTCCACTACCATGGAGATTGAGGCCATGATTCTTGAATAGGTTCCTAGTCTAGGGTGGAATGCTTGAATCTAATTAGCTATGGTATAGTTACTGCTGCTTCAGGGCCCTTGATACTCTTTCCCCCTACCCACCCTTCCCAGTTATTCTTCTGAATCAATTTGACTGGCCTTCATATTTCATCCTGGGTTTTATATCCCATCCTTGCCTCCCTGGACTAGAGACCTAAAGCAGGTAAACAGCTCACGTCTGTTGGGCTAGGATGTAATCTACAAAATATTTCTGAAGGATCAGCTACCATGATAATCACCTACACCGTGATGCTATAATAGAGCTTAAAAGGTAAAGGTAAAGGTTCCCTTGCTCGAAAGCCAGTCGAATCCGACTCTAGGGTTGCGGTGCTCATCTCCGTTTCAAAGCCGAAGAGCCAGCGCTGTCCGAAGACGTTTCCGTGGTCATGTGGCCGGCATGACTAAACACCAAGGTGCACGGAACGCTGTTACCTTCCCACCGAAGTGGTACCTATTTATCTACTTGCAATTTCTTGCTTTCGAACTGCTAGGTTGGCAGGAGCTGGAACTAGAGACAGGAGCTCACCCTATCTTGCAGCACCCGGGTCTTGAACCGCTGAACTACTGACCTTCCACAGCCTGCAGTTCAGCGTCTTAACCACTTGAGCCACCACCTGTTTTCAATAAGAGGGTGGGAAATGTGGAAGTGTATGCTGCAGTGCTCTAAGGTATGTTATACTACAGCCTGATGTATAGATAAATGTGTTGTGGCCTGCTAGCAGAAGGTGGAGTTATTTCTAAGGAAGAAAAATAGGCTGCTTGGACTGTACAAAGCAAATGGCTGTAGACTGCTCCATTAATCCTACCACCCTTCACTAATCCTGGCAAATATAAAATTATCTATACCACGTTGTGGGAGTGAAGACAATGAGCGCTAGGCTGGCTGTTTGGGCATGGGCCACTTGGCCTCCGCCCTCTCCACGCCAGTGCCACCGGACCGAGGCTCTACCGGGCCAAGGCACCTGGGCAAGTCCTGCCCCGTGGAATGGGTGCAAGTTTGGCTGCCTGGCTGCCGGCCCCCGTGTCCGTCCTCTCCCACCCTGGCTTGTCAAAGGCACCCAGCCTGGCCCCCCCACGTGGTCAAGGCCCCGGCAGACCAAGCCACCCAGCCTCGTCCACCCCCGCCCCAGTGGGCCAAGGCCCCATGACCCAGCCCCCCTGCTTACCAGAGGGCGGGAGATCAGGAGAACTCACCTCCTCTTCCTTCGAGACCGCCACAGACCCCGATGGCGCACCCTTCCTGGCTGGCTGGACCATGGTGGTGGCGCGAGGCCACTCTGATCGCCCTGGCCTGGCGCCCTCCCACTGCCTCTGAGGAAAAGGCACCCCGTCCCTCCTGCAAGGTCACTTCTCCGGACTGGAGCGCCCAAAGCATTTCCCAGCCCCTTCCTGGCTTGGCGGCCGGGCCAGGAGGGGGCCTCTGGGCAGCTTCTGGTTGTCCGCCTCAGCGGGAGGGCAGGAGAACCCAGGGGAAGGGCCTGAAAGGGCTCCCTGGGTCCCTCCTGGCTCGCTGGCCTCGCCAGCTGGGCCAGGATGGGGCCGGGGGGCCTTTGAGCGGCTTCTCCTGCTCTGCCGCCCTGGGGGGGGGGGTGGCAGGAGAACTAACGTGGAGGGCTGCAAAGGGCTCGCTGGCTTGCTTGCCTCGGAGGAGGTGGGGGGGGTCTCTCGGCAGCTGCTCCCGCTCAAACGCCTCGGAGGGCTTTCCCCGCACATCGGCCTCGGCGGCCAGGCAGGGAAAGGTGGTGCAGAGGCCTCCGGAGGTCGTCTGCAGCCGCCCGTTGCGCAGGGAGGGTGAGCAAGATGGCCCTGATGGAAGGGGAGGGCTTCTCAACCACCTCCCCTTCCAGTGGCCTGCTCGGGTTTCCTGCAGCCGCGGGGAGGGCGAGAGGCAGGTAGCTCCGAGTGGGAAGGGGAGGCGGCTCCAACTGCATTTCCCTCCACAGGCTTGCTCGGCTTCCCAGCTGCCGAAGCGCACACTGAGGGTGAGAGGCTGGGCTGCGGCTCTGTGGGCGGGACCGAGCCAACGCAGCAAGGGAAGCTAGCCAGTGGCCAGGGACCCACCTGTGAGTGACAGTAGAGGCGGCTGATTTTGGCGTGAATGGAATCTCGCCACCCCATAGGACAGAAGCCACCCCAAATCGGCTTTATAATATAAGGATAAGGTGGAAATTAAACCAGTGAAGTCTATTTTAATTGACATTGTGAGCATCTCCTGTCCCCTATTAGTAGTTAAGAACAGACACACTGCATTCACAGAAACATGAACCACTTTCTTGAATATGGGTATACATGTAGTATTTTGCTGATGTGGGACCATAGAAATCCTCCAGCTCTTAAGACAGTATATTCCTGTTACTTTAACTATTGGGTTTCTAGACAAAATACATTTGTGGCAAAGGTTTAGTGACTGGTGTTATAGCTGACATGCTATTCTGGCTGCAGTTTAGGACTACAGCTGACCAAGCAGAATAGCAAAGTTTTACTACTGTAGTAGTAACTGAAATCAAACAACTCGATTCTGCTACTGCATTCCTAAGCCACTTGAATTAAAGCATTTTTTAGTTCCCAGATCTGCACAAGGTACAAGCTAGGTAAAAGTTCACAGTTGTAAAACCTGAAATAATTTTTATGCTGTATCAGTTGTACGAAAAGCTAACTTCTAGCTATGCAGAAAACGGGTCAGGTACAATTTTTCCAAACCATGAATCTGCTGTAACTATGCTAATCTCACCTTGACAGTATTTTATTGAAGCATGAAGGTCTGCTTTTACAGCCATTGGGCAATCTGCTACCCACCCTACAGTGGAAATGTATGTTTATTCTGCCCATTACATTCCCATTATAATGCAAATGTTCAAGAATAATACAGTTGTAGGCTTCTTCTGATAAGAGTTTTAATGTACTTCTTTTAAAAGGATCCAGTGGAAATGGAGTTTTGAAGAAATTAAACAGAGCTTGATATGTCCTGTTTCCAAATGAACTCTTCTGTATACTGGTTGCCCAAATTACAGTTATCAGTGCATGTGTAGATAGCCAGAGTTCCCCAGTCAATGCTTTCTCCGAGGCTGTCAACTTTTAGATGGTTCAGCAGTTGTGGCATAACCTTAGGAACACAAGGCGTAGTGTTATCAAAATGAGTGAGGTATACAGAGCTGTCTACTGGATCAGTTTTAAACATTCACACACATTTCTTCTATGCACTCCAGAAAAATCTTTATTTCATGTTACATGTAGCTAATTCTGATCAGAAAGTTCAACAAGAAGTGCTCAAGTAAGATTTTATATATAATAAGTTAGTACAATTATAACAAAGTGCTTTGCTACAACTTCTTGTTAAACGTACAGCGTTTCGCATACTTCAGTGTTTTGAAAACAAGCAGTTTCCTGTGTTCTCATATTTTATGGAAACCTGATGGTCTACCAATATAGAACCGCCCATCTCTTCCCTCTCATTGAGAGATGAGGATGGTGCCTGTGAGAGGGCCAGAATTTTTAGTTGGAGCTTCACAGTTTTGGAATAAATTTAATAGCTTCAATTCCTCTTTGTTTTAGAAACTTGGAAGACTGGGCTTTTAATGATTCCGGGTAATTTTTGGACAATGGAATATTGTTGATCAGGGGTTAGGTTTGTGGCACTATTGTAGCAACCAGGGGTCCCCTCCAGAACCCAAGGCTGCTAAAACAAGGGACACAAAGCACAAAACTTAAACAAGAGGTATCTGCCACCAAGTCACTTTTTAGTTCCCAGTCCACCTGGAGTAAAGTAACTAGAAATCTCCAGGGTCCTCACAGGAACACAATTCCAAGAACCAAGCTTTGCAGCTTCCACTACAAGGCTTGACAAAGAAACACAATTGGTAGTAAGAGACCAAGTAGTCCAAGACACAGGATTAAGGCTTTGAAAACTCTTGAGGCTCAGTAACTCAGACAAGGTAAAAATATAATTTCTTTTATTTAAATAAAATTGTGCAAAGTTATAAAACACGAGACTTTAGGTAGTGAGGGAAACAAAACAAAATCTAAGCATATCCAGCATAGCTAATTACTTCCAAGCAGCAGGCAAAAGGTTTTGCTCATTTCAGAGTCCAAGGTGCAAAAACAAAGTCCAAGGCACAGAACAAAGTCCACACAGCATCTCCTCTTAGGATGGTAAAGTATTTCAAGGCATTATGGAGGGTTGCTTTGAGTATTGACCAGGCCTGGCCAAAATACCCAAAGAATCCACACTGGTTACCAAAGGCATAGGTTCTTATAGAAAAGGGGGGTCACGAGGGGCTCCGGCCAGGTAGCCACTCACAATCCCTTCAAAGTGATGTCACAAGTGCCAGTAACTAGGGTAACAAAGGATATCCCATAATACTTGTTGTTCAGTTCTGGGGAATCGAAAGTTATTTCTAGAAGATAACTCGACTCCCTCCTCCCATCACAGGTGCAAACAGTTAGGAATGTTACTAATGAATTAATGGCCGCCAAGGCCACACTGCTAAGGGTTTGCAGCTGGTACTGCCATGGGAGTGAAGGTCATAATTCTCCCGTTATCAGAGCCATGCAGGTCTTAAAGGGAACTAAGAGGCACCAAGAGACTTGCAGGCGCCTCTGGGACCCCAAGATTTACAGCAGCATAGTTAGATAGCACATTCCAGGCCTAACAAGAACCCAGAATCTTCTTTGCCTAAGAGTTTGGTCAAGCAAACTGCAAGCAGACAAAAATGGAGGCTATTTTGCATTACAACTATGTTTTGGCTCATGAAACTGCAGATACTGGTTTTGAGTTGTGAAAGGGTCTTACTTCATTGTAAGCCAATCTGAGCTCTAACAGAGCAGAATAAAAACATTTTAAAGTAATCCAGGGTGCTGCCTGCCATTCCCAAGTGTAACCCTATTTGACCCTTAGAAAAAATGTTACCGGCTTTTATCCTCTGAGGCAGGAAGAGTTGCATCCTTCCTCCTCTCTCTTGGATTAGTCAAGTCCCTACTGCCTCCTACTGACTGAGCCACTCTACCAATGTGTTTTCTTCTTTGCTGAGGAACTCTGGCTGTCCCACCCTTGTCACATTGTAATATTTTGACTGTCTGCTCAGACCAGGAACCTGAGGAAAGGATTGGGAGCCCTCTTTGACTTAAACAACTTAAATGGCACTTGAGGACTTTTGAAATTCAAAAATAACAACATTTTTGATTTAACATAGAGGGGAAAAGTCAGGTGAAATCAGGGGTTGAAATTTCTGAGGTATATCCAGTACATGCACAGACTTTAGTTCTTATATTTCAGACTAATGAGAGTTTCTTAAGCTTTTCGCAGTGACTTAAATCTTTATGTTGAGAGGCTTTTGTTCCAGTGTTTCCCCAAACACTATGGTAAACTTTCTTTGAGTATCCTCTGACTCTTTTGGTTTCCAGGAGGCTGGTACACTCTTTACAGTACCCAGCCCCTTCTCTTGAAACAGCAGTACTGGTCTTGAGTTTTTAAGTGACTCTTAAGGTCTCTAAAGGCAGTTTCTAACCACGCCAGATCAGTGATCTCTGCACTCTTCAGAGCTATCATCCTGTTTAGACTGGGTAGGGAAATTCCTTCTCACTCCAGAAGATCTATCCCCTTTCATTGGCCCGAATGGGAGTCTCTGCCTAACTACCCACTGGTCCTTCCCAACTTTCCGAAGTTCTCCTGTCTGTGTTAAACTGCTCTCAGTCAGGGCTGAAATCAAACTGTTAGTACTCAACTCAGTCAAGGCAGAAATCTGACTGACTCTCCTCAGCATGCAGCTCTCAAGTCTCTGCTCAGCTGATGCTAACCAGATTGCTTGGAGCAGCCTGTCATTCAAGGTTCTCTGTTTCTGTGAAGAATTAATCCTTCACAGTTGTTTACTCTGTTTGTACAGCACTTCTAAGCTTTTAAAAAGTGCAGTCTGTCAAACCTCCCTTCTGAGACCCCTTAAAAATGACATGAGAAGAAGAGAAATTTGTCAGCTGTATGAAACAGGTCACCACAGGCAAAGAACAGAATGTTTATTTAAGAACACTGATTAGCTAGAAACTATTTTCTTCTTCCTCTGTGCTTTTTAAAAAAACAAACCTGGACTGAGCACCTTGAACCCCATGAACTCACAGAGCAGGTCTCACAGTACTGGACTATCAAGTGGTAAGAGGTGGTAAATAGTTTGTCTTGCCATGACAAGAGGGCATGTGCACACAAGCCAAATGTACATACCTGGAATTCAAATACTCTTTTAGCGCCACACACACAATTTGGGATGTTGGTCTCAAGAGGAATATTTTCCCCTGAAATCCAGATGGGACCTTCTCTATCTCTGCAATATCTGATAATCTGAAATCCAAGAGAAATCAGAAGTTGCCAATTATATTATACAGAAAGGACCTAAACAAAAGAAAGCAAGTTTCATTTTAGTGCCACTGAAATCAACGGTTTGTGTTATTTATAACTGCCATACGCAGACTGGGTAGTATGGAATATAAATAGTTTAAGTAAACACAATTTTCTCTGGGGCTGAGACATTTACTAGTGAAGATGCAGTACAGAGAGCATTTTATGACTGGGTAAAACTCAAATACTGAGAGAATATATTTAAGTGAAGAATAATAAGAATGATTGATGAAATAGTTGTGAAATTCTAATGAGAAGACTTGCATGCAGAATGCTAAATTGGATTTTTATATATTTCCGTCCATTTTCTTTCCTCCCCTCTCTTCCCCTTCCCCCTTTCTTTGTATAAACTAATAAAATTCTTTTTAAAAAATGCAGTACAGGTCAGCAGCTGGAACTGTGCTGTGTGTCCCCAGCATCAACCCCCACAAAAATCCTTGAGCCTTCTCCACAGCGATCGCATAGCTGCTTGTTTTGTCACCTGCAGAATAATCTCATCTAGATATATCAAGAACTCAAATTCTTCTACTCTGGCATGTTTTTTGTAGAAGGAAACAGTAATGTTGCAGACTTCAGTTATCCTTAGTTAATCTAACCTTCAATCCGTCATTAATCTTCACTATCAAGATATCATTTGGACTAAATTTCTGATCCCAGGTTCAATTCTAAATACTTTAGTGTCATGAAGGCACCAGCAATATCAAAAACAAGGTTTATACTACCAAGACATTAAACTTGGCCGAAACACTTCAACAACAGCAACAAAAAATTTAATGCAGTTTTAAAACCTGTTCTGGTTCCAAAGATGTTCTTTCTTTAAACTTTTGAAAAATCTTGTCTTCTTCAGTTTCATGCTTTGCCATTGCCTCTAACACGTTTTCGTCTAGGAATTCAACTGCTTCCTCTAAAAATGCACAAAAAAAAAGATATACAGCAGTTAACAACCAGTAATAACATTCTAGATCCAGCATTTTAGTGGATGGACTTGTCCTATCTTCCCCTGCCCTCTTTCATCAATCCCCTGCAAGCATGCTTTCTGCTCCAAGCTCTCCTCCCACAGCCACCCAATAGAGGTCTTTGTTGAAGCAGAAAGCATACTTGGCAGGCTCTTGCTCTAACCTCCTCCCCAAACACCCCTTTCTACTGCAATTCACTGCTTATCTCAGCAAAAAGCCGAGGAAAACGAGCATCCTGCTGACCACAGGAACCATTGAGTATTTCCGCACTGCCAAGGGGAGCTCAAGCTTTGGCAGTGCTGCTGGCCCCAGTGAGGGGGGTTCTGAGGGGAAAGGCAGGGTGGGAAGCAGAATTTCCTGTCCCACAAAAGTCCTCATGGGTCCCCCTTCTGTCCCATTGTTGGGGTGGAGAGCATTCCGGCTGAGTTAATCCGCAGGTGTACTCTCACAAGCCCAAAGAACGGTTGCCAAAGTGTAGAGCAGTCTTCCCTTTGCAAGCATCCTCAGGGCAGTGAGTGTGTGCCTGTTTGGCCTGTCAAACAGGTGCACTGTCAGAGCCACAGAATGCCTGGAAACGGGTTGTTTTGGGCTTGCCCAAGAATAGCTGGGGCCTGTTCTCACCTTTCCAGCCAACTGTGGAACATTTTTGCAGGCTCCCACTTGTTTGTTATAATCCAATGCTGATACACATTTTCTTCACAATTATCCCCGTGCAACTATCATTTTTACAGTGGGTGGGGCCACAAACTTGGATACACGCAACATGACGGGATCCTGCTCAGCAGCTATGCAAATACACAAGCAAACTGGCAGCTCTTTGTTGGCCTGGGCTCTAAAAGGCTTGCACAGTAAATGACGACAAGAGAGAACAAATTATCATTAGGACTAACTAGATATAAATAGCATACTAACTTTAGTACTCTTTGCACACAAGACCGTTAGCAGCATGTTATGTGTGTGTATCAGGTGCCATCAAGTCACGGCTCACGTATGGCGACCCCAGCAAGAGGCTTACATGGCAACTGAGAGACAGAGGTGGTTTGCCACTACCTTCCCCTGCAAAGTCTTCCTTGGTGGGCTCCTCCCTTCCAGGTACCAACCAGTGTTCCCTCTAAGTTGAGTTAGAGTGAGCTAGCTCACAGTTTTTTAGCCTCCGGCTCACACATTTTTGTCTCAGCTCAAGAAGGATGGCTCCAGAGCAAACTAATTAATGCAGGCACCAAATGGCTTGCTCCCAACTTTAATGCCAGTAGCTCACCAATTTTTGCTCATGAGACTCCACAGCTTAGAGGGAACATTGGTACCAACACTACTTCGCTTCCAAGATCGTACTGTCTTCCTTCCCCATTAGTAGCCTAGTTATATATTGATACTGATATATTGTTCGGAAAACAAGTGTATTAGGATTCCTGTTTTAATTTCAATAAATTAAAGAATGATGAACTCATATTTTAATTTGAGAACCAAAGGAGGCTTATGGAAACTTATTTCTACTTACGTGTACTATCTGCACATGTCGGATCTTTATTTTTGTCTAGATCTTTCTGTTCTGTTTCACCAACGCTGGAGGGTTCCATTTCCTCAGGCTCTATTACAATTTCATACTCAGGGAAAAGAAATTTATGATCTGGTATAGCAATATCCACCTGATCTATAAAACAGAAACAAAAATGGACAGGTTGTGGACAGTTTTACATCGGGACCACACATCGTAGCATCCAGACAAGAATAAAAGAACATGAAAGACACTGCCGACTTGGCCAACCTGAAAAATCAGCAGTGGCTGAACATAGCCTAACTCAAACAGGACACAGTATCTTATTCCAAGACACTGAAATGCTGGACAACACATTCAATTACCATGTCATATTACACAGGGAAGCCATTGAAATCCATAAACGTAAACACAATTTCAACAGGAAAGAAGAGAGTTTAAAAATAAATAGGGCATGGTTTCCTGTCCTGAAAAACACAAAATGCTCTACATCTTACAACAGCACTACAGATAAGATTAGAATTTCAACAGCCCATCCATATGCAAAAGAACCTCCTCAGGAAAGCTCCTCTATTAGCATGTCTCAGCCCTACCCCACCTTCCTGAGTAGATATAAATTACCTGCCTACCGTTTTTCTTCTCACATTGACACAGAGAGTACTCCCTGTGTTATACTTCTGAGGATGACAGTCACAGCTGGTGGCAAAATGTCAAGTACTACAATGCCAAGACCATGGCCATACAGCCCAGAAAATCTACAACTAATGAACTCCGGCTTTGAAAGCCTTTGACAACAAAAATGCTTCCAGTTATTCTTCCATATTCACATTTTGGGTTATATTTATTATTTTAACTTGTTTTCTTGAGGCTGGTTTGTAAACAGCTTCAATATAATCAGTAGACAGCTAATATACATATAACATGGAATAGTGAAGAAAATAAAGACAAGCTTCAGAATAAATACTGAACGTTGTTTGGCTTTTATAACCAGCTATTAATTCCAAGTCAACCAATATTCTTCTATTTGCACTCACTGAAAACAACTACTATGCTTGCATCAGTTCTGTACATTAGAAATTTTTTAAAAATTCCAGTTGCTAATATGGAGATTTTATGTGATACTTACAGCTTCATGTTAGCCCAAAATCACTTGGCCCTTCACATCCTTCAAAATAGGGTGCTGGAAAAACTAGTTTTCAACCAGAAATATTACCATACAATTACAGCAGACTCTACTTTTTAACAGGAGAGTCACATATCAGTTAATTTCTTCAAACTATGCTAGTCTTTTAGGATATGAGTGATATTAGAACTCTGCAGTGACACTATTCCTTTCCCTGTCTGGACAGCAGGGGTCAGATACATGGCTTCTGAAAAAAACACCCATCCAGGACTCACCCTGATATCTGACTTTGGATCTGATTAGAGTGCAAACAATATAAATCCAAGTGGTATGCACTGACTGACCTAAGTACTCCTTTAAGCATCATTCTGGAAGCATTACTTTTCTAAATTTGTATGGATTTCTGATGTTTCAGATCACTCACCTGCCTTTGCACAAGACAGTTTGTGTCCTGCTTTCCAATCCCTAACCTGGTGGTCTTTGCTACAGTAATAAGCTTTGTGACATTTAGAGCACACTTTGGGACCCAAACAACCACAGACTTTGCACAGTTTTGCCCCACATTTCAGTTGCAGAATTGCACCCGGCACCTCCTCCAGGGTTGGCTCTTCAGGAGGAGGCTCAAAAGAATAAATGTCATTCTTCCTTGGTAACTGATTCCTGAAAACTTAGAAGAGAAAAAAAAAAATCAAAGTGAATAACCTGAAAGAGTATAACGATTTTCCATTTATATTTACATCTTTCTGTCCTTGGTATGACATACTACAACCACACGCCTTAATCTTTTCTTGAAGGAAGATCCCCTAATCCCAAAGTTTCCCAGCTCCCTAGGGAGGCAGGGGCAGAATATCAGATACTTCTGTAACATTCATCAATGTAACAAAAGTCTTTGTAAGAAAGTGTGCTTTCCAATATTCACTGCTTATATTTACAACTGACCTATCAAGCTAAATTGCTATATGATCCTGATGTTTCCGTTTGCAACATCATTTGTTTCGGTATATACATAAACTGGGGGGGGGGGACCAATGCCACTAAGATGGACAGATAATATTAACCCTAATGCATTTCTGATTTTTAAATCTTAGATCCCTGTCACTGGGTTGCCAAAAATGTCAGCAGTCGAGGATTTCCAAAGGTTGCTATGCAACTCGCAGTTCATATTTGTAAGATTTAGAACTGCACAAGACATATTCCCATTTTGCTAGAACAGTCTTCGAGATTTCAATTATGACAATAACTTTATGGAGCTGTCAACTAAATGTTGCTGGTGAGGAGAACTCACTTCCTCAGCATTTGAGATTCTATGCACTACTAAGAAGATACAGATGACCAGCCCAAAGCAGCTCTGATGGTGGATTCTGTGGAGAGGACTTTACAGTACCTTAACACACTAATGTAAACAGGCATACACAACAAAGATGCTTGTGGCTCCTTAGAAACAAACAGATACTACATTTGGTTTTGAGAGGCAATGTGGTACAGTGGTTAGACTGTGAGATTAGGAACGAGAAGGGCCCGGTTAGTTTGTGTGCATGTTTTAAAGTCACCAGTCAGTCATGAAGCTCTGTGGGTGACCCTGGGCCAGTCATTCAGCCTAAGCTACAGTAGAGGGGGGGAATGTAACAAATGGACTGGGCCTGCACATTAAAGGTAAAGGTTCCCTTGCTCGAAAGCCAGTCGAGTCCGACTCTAGGGTTGCGGTGCTCATCTCCGTTTCAAAGCCGAAGAGCCAGCGCTGTCCGAAGACGTTTCCGTGGTCATGTGGCCGGCATGACTAAACACCTAGGCGCACGGAACGCTGTTACCTTCCCACCGAAGTGGTACCTATTTATCTACTTGCAATTTCTTGCTTTCGAACTGCTAGGTTGGCAGGAGCTGGAACTAGAGATGGGAGCTCACTCCGTCTTGCGGCACCCGGGTCTCGAACTGCTGAACTACTGACCTTCCACAGCCTGCAGTCCAGCGTCTTAACCACTTGAGCCACCGCAGCTCCTGCCCGCACATTAGGACACCCTGAATCTGCTTGCTTCTAAAGGTCCTCTCCTTTCAGCCCCCAGCCACGTGGCTCCACAACCAGAGCCCGTAGCAGGGCCTCTCCCTTTCCCCTTTGCAGGAAGCGAGCCGAAGGGCTGCCTGGCTTGCGAGCTCCCTCCTTACCTCTCAGACTGCCCGGGGCGGGGCCGGCGGGGCGGTAGCAGGCGGGCTGGCGGCAGGCGAAGAGGAAGAGGCCTCTGTGAAAGGCGTCCGGTCGGTCGGGCAAAGGGGCGTAGAGCTGCAGGAGGAAGGCGCAAGACTGTCCGCAAACGCCGCACCGCAGCTCGGATGGGCCGGGCAGGCCGCTTTCGCCCAGCCAAGCCGGCCTCCCGCCGACCTTGGAGGGGAACTGCTCCCGACGCAGCCGCCAAGCATCCACCGCCTCTTCCGCGAAACCCAGCTCGACCGCCGGCGAACCCATGGCCCGTCCAGTCGGCTTCGTCGGGAAAGCGGCGGCCCCCCGACCCCGGCCGGCTTCTATGTGACGCCCTTGCTGCGAGGCTCTGGGGAAGAGCAGCGCCTCTGGTGGCTCGCCAGTGTATGGCCTTTCCGCGTAGAGGAGAGTAGCGCTCCCCTCGGTAGCTGCTCGGACTGCTTGAACAAACCCCGAAGCGGTTCTGTGTAGCAGGAACTAAAATAACGCCGGCAAAGTCCTCGCACAGCCGGATAAAATTTCGGCCTCCCAAGATTTCAGGCGGGTGTGCAGAGACAGAGAAGAATGAGGAAGAAGCAATTTTGCCAAATCTCACTTGTCTTGCAGGGATCGGAGAGAGGAAAAGCTGTGCTTGATTTTAAACAGATCCAGTTGGTCAGATGTTTGGTCCGAAGCAGAGCAGTACAACAAATTCAGAGTCCAGTCAACAAAGGTTTATTCAAGGTATGAGCTTTCGTGTGCAAGGCACGCTTTTTCAAATATGTTAGAATGGCAGGCAAGGTTCAAACTTCTAGCCAGAGAATGACATTTATCTGCCACTGGACTCTAATTTTGTACATTTATTGGCTAGTTTGACATATTTATTACTTTACAACTGTTGAACCTATAATCTTATTTTAGTGTCACTTTGCATATCTTGATCATCATCATGTTGCATGTTTTAATTTGCTGTTCATTCTCTGGCTATAAGTTTGAACCTTACCTGCCATTCTAACGTGTTTAATAAAGTGTGCGTGTACACGAAAGCTCATACCTTGGATAAACCTTTGTTGGTCTTAAAGGTGCCAGTGAACTCTAAATTTGTTGATTTTAAACAATCCCTTTTCTGTAACATAAAAAATACTAGAACAAAGTTTGAATCCAGTGGCACCTTTAAGACCAACAAAGTTTAAATCTGGGCATAAGATTTCTTATTCTGGGTATAATCAGATGAGGTGTGAATGCACACAAAAGTGTATACCCAGAATTAAACTTTGTTGGTCTTGAAGGTGCCACTGGACTCAAACATTGTCCTGTTGCTTCAGACCAACACAGCTACCCACCTGAATAAAAATACTGGGTCACGTAGTCCTCCTAACAGCAAACTGGAGGAGCACTATGCCACTAGCTTTAATAAATGTTGGTCACGCTGGGAGACCTAGGCTTGCTTCTGGCAACGTGAACTGGCCAAAGAATCCAGAGAACAGAAATTTGTGGTGACCGACTGTTAGAGCACTGCAGGTTCAGATGACTCAATGCTTAAGAGTGGGGGGGGGATGCAAAATGAACTCGCCCCTCATTGACAATGTGCTATGCAATCACTGCAGATAGATGGAAGTTGTTGTTGTTGTTGTTCAGTCGCACAGTCGAGTCCGACTCTTCACGACCCCATGGACCAGATCACGCCAGGCCTTCCTGTCTTCCGCTGTCCTCTGAAGTTTACTCAATTTCATGTTCGTTGCATCTATGACACTGTCCAACCATCTCATCCTTTGTCGTCCCCGTCTTCTTTGACCTTCAATCTTTCCCAGCATCAGGGTCTTCTCCAGTGAGTGCTCCCTTCTCATTTGGTGGCCAAAGTATTTGAGCTTCAGTTTCATTATTTGGCCTTCCAGGGAACAGTCAGGGTTGATTTCTTTTAGGATTGACTGATTTGATCTTCTTGCAGTCCAAGGGACTCTCAAGATGGAAGGATAGATGGAAGGCAGGGCCATAAACAAAAGAATGCCATTTTTCCTCACTGGGGACTAAGTATTAGGAAAAGACCTACTGATAGGCTCTGTTCCACACCCATCAGGACTGGGAGAAGACCTCCTCTCCCAAGCTAAGAGGAAGCGGCAACTAGAAAGAAAGGTTGAGGGAAAGAAAAACAAAGCAGTATGACTTGACTCAAGCATCCTATCTTTCTTTAGTGATCTGCTATGAGGCAGCAGATTTTAAGTCCTCCATCTGTGTGCTATTTGTAAATAAAGCAAATACTGCAAGAAACTATGGCTGATGGTATAAATATCTAGCCTGATCTAAAAATCTAGTCTTTTACTGCCAAATTGTAAAGACACAAGCGGCAGTTCCATTAGCAAAACCCATCACCTAGTTATGTTTTCTTCATCGTGTATATCTGCAGCTTTGCTAAATTTACAAAATGCCCACAGTGGTTGCATCCTGCCTGAGGCTTTAGCCTTTGCTTTAGGTGAGATAGAGGCTAGTAGTTACATGCTAGTTTCAACTGTAAGTGATGTCTTGCAGTGAGCACACTCTGCGAACTACAGGGATTTGTATTTCAAAGATCCAACCTCAAATCCCTTGTTTCAAAACCTTCCAGAGTTCTAATCAGTTTCAGCCACGAGTTTATAAACATTTTCATGTTATATAAGGGGAAAAGATCTCTTAACCCTTTCACTTTTCACTATGAATCAAGCATAGTACAGCTTGATATTGTGCACATCTATAACAAAGTAGCTGTTTCAACAAGATCTACTCCCAAATAGGTATGCAAGGACCTAAGAAAATACCTTTGAGATAAAATTTTGTCATATAAAGAGTAAAAGCAAGAGAGTGGTCATATCATCAGTGGAAGCTGTGTGTTCGTTGAAAGCAACCAAAAAGGATTCTTTTTTCAGTTTTTAATTCTGGAAGAGCTGCGTATACAAATTTTTAAAGTCAGTTCATTACAGAATTGGCATTTAGGGGCGATTAGTATTACAGGAGGAACAGGGTTAATTTCTTCATAAATAGTAACCAGTCAGTTTTTCCTTAAATATTCCTTTTAATGTTATATCATTAGTTGTTTAGTTACATTTCTCCACAAAAACAAAATAATTATATAAAACCAACTACTTTCCTATCCTAACATTTCAGATGTCGCTGTGCAATTCTGTCAAATGCCAACTCGTGGGTGAAGGAGGGAGAGGATGTTTATTAAAGGAGAATTTAAGTATACAAATGATTTTAAGCATCAAGGCTAATAAAAGTTCGTAGAGTGCTGATGAAAGTTTCTCAATTTCTGGAGTTCTTCCCGGCAAAGTTTTTTTTCCAAGATGGAAAGTGCATTCTCTAGCTTCCTGTATTATTCTTTCCATAATCTGCTTCATTTCCAACTCTTCTCTGTAATCGTAGTGTGCATGGCCAACCACTTAAGCTTCCTCCTGTTAAAGTCGCGCAGCTACTGGTTTCCTTACAGGTATCCTAGATTCTAAAGGAAGGAAAGAGAAAGCACAACAGCTCTGAGGCACAGAAGAGCTCAGTCAACATTCCGTTACAAATCTGCAATAAAAATAAGACCTACCATGAAAAAAACCCCACCCTGCACTGTGAAACTCAGATTAGTTATGTGACCCATGAACACTGATTCATTCAGTCAATTACCAAGTTATCAGATATCAAAAGATAAATCTTGAAAAGCTGTGCCTGTAGCAGGTCAATGCAACAGACCAAACACCCCGTTTTCAACATTCTTCATTTCCCCCTTTTTATCTGAAATGAGGTCAACCTCCTGCCCTGAAGATTCCCTAGAATACGGAGGGCTCGCTAACATGCTCCCTGGACAGGTACATATTAAGGATGGGACAAAATGTAGCTACCTAGAACCGAATTCGTTGCATTTATACTTGTAGAACCAGAACACGCATTTAATTACTTTTCTGCACCCCATTCATCACCTGGTTTTGTATCCCTCAACTGTCAATTTCATGTTCTGTAAACTGGTTTGCAAACACAGGGGTTTTATTATTATTTTTTCAGCGTCATCCATGTGCAACAAGCTGGGAATATGTACACAGCAGTATGCTTCCATCTGCATAAAGCCACTAAATGGGTCGAGGGCAACAGCTTGACAAACACTGCTTAAATGAATGGTGTGACATAGAGTTCAAGAGAATTAAAAAATACAGCTATGCCAACTAGTTCTAGCACTTGCCAAAATATCCAAGTTCTTTGCAAAATCCAAAGTTACAAGTAGAACAAAGTGGACATATGGCACAAATTTCTTAGCAAAGCATCTAGCTTCACTTGCTAAAGGATTTTTTATTTTTAGAAAGGCTGTACAAAACTTTCCATTGCTGGCAGGAGGAAAGCTGTCCTTGTGCAGCACTCCTAGCCTGAGCCAACTACCATGTTGTGGAAAAGCAGTACTATCAATTTGTGGATCTGTAGCTGGAATCCATGGAGTTGTAGCAGTCAAGGTATCGTATCATCGCTACAGTGTAGAAGGACAAGGGTTCCCATCTGAAACTGCCAAAAAAGATATGATGATGACACAATGACCTCCTGATGGCACCTGGTATTTTTGGCCACTGTGTGAGAAAGTGTTGCACTGGATGGGCCATTGGCCTGATCCAACACTGTCTTCTCTTATGTTCTTATGTTCTAAAGGTTCAAAGCCATATGTGACAATGGGGCATTCATTATTCACAAAAGAACCAGTGCAAACTGGATACCAAAAGAGTTTATATTTGGGAAACATTCTCTCAACCTTTACAATAGTATTCCATCCGTTTAATAACACACTTACCAAACATTCCTGCAGTTTTACTCAGAGCCTCTTTACTTACACTGTAAGTGGATCCATTAGACCTGGGAGGGAGGGGGGAAAAAGAACCAAGCCATGAAGTCTTCCAATTGTCCATTCCAAAAGAAACAGGAAGTGAAGAATATCAGATGGTTGCCCATTTTTCATTTGCTTCAGACCAACCTCATTCCTCTTAGATTTAATTACGTTTACTGTACATACATTATACCTTCCGGTATATAATTAAGGAGTTTTGACATGAGAAAAGACTTGCCAATATTTATTCTGTTCACTAACTTTATTGCTCAGCTTTCTTGGTCAGTCAATATCACTTTTTAATGTGGGTTGTTTATCCTGAAAAGTGGAAGGTACAACACAACTACTGATTGAAATTTGGAAGTGCTCAGCGGTCAATTTGTCAGTTCAAGACTGCGTCAGACCTTGTACCATAAAAAAACCCACTTTTGCTCTAGTAGTTTTACACACGTTTCTAGAACATTGCTTTGGGATTTTCATGGCATGTTAGCCATTCTGCCAGTCTTTAAATCCAGTTTGCCAAAAACGGTCTCTAAAATATTCTTAAGATCACCTGGATTTACTTTTCCTGGGGTACTTAAAACATACCAGGGCCAAATAATTCATAAAGAAAGGGGAACTACTCCACAATTTAAAAGGTGAGAGTTGAAGAGGCATCTGTCATGTTTCATCTAGTTCCATTTTTACATCCTGGGATGGATCCAGGGATTCAACTTTCCACTGTTCCTCTCCCGCACTCAGTGGTCCTTTCCAATCACAAGAAAGCTGGTTTACCCAGAGCTGGACCAAAGGAAGAGGCAGTAGAGGATAACTTTGTCCCCCTTCCTTCTCTTCAGCACAGTCCACCCCCAATCCATATGGCTGGTAGTCAACATGTGTCCTTCAGAATCAACTTTTCCAAGGTTCAGAAAGCATGGCTGGAGTGGGGGATGGGAACAGTGCAAAGATCTACACATGAATCAGTACCTTCCACTGACAGATTGCTGTACCCAGCCCAATGTTTTATACCTGAGGAATTATTATATTTATATTGTTTACAGGGATATTACCGTTGGCGTTTTCCAACAGCCTGAAGTACTATAATAAGCCTTATGCCCTAATTTTATTCTCAGTGATTCTGACTACTGGAGTTGGGTTTTATTCCCATTTTTTTCTGCAAGTCCAAAGTCATACTCACATTTTTATCTTCTTTGCAACATCTAATCGCACAAGAGTTGCCAAAGCATTTTTCTGCATATCTGAAGACAGCACCTCGTAACACTGCGTGCTTCCTAAACAGAAGGACATGAACGTCAGCCCTGAGATCAAACTGCTGAACTAAATGAAATTCTGCACTGCCTGTGAAAAACATCTACCTGTCTCAAGAAGCTGAGAAGCAAAACTTCGGACTCCAAATATAAACTGCTTCTCAGAAAAAGTCTCAGTTGCCACCTCCTTGGAAAGGTATCTGCAAATTATCTATGGGGGAAAAAAATCAGAGTTCTTGTAGTACTAAGCATGTTTTCAAGTTATCATAACTCTTTTTTAAGTAATCCAATGGGAAGGAATGGCCTATTATGACAAAAGTGACATTTGAGGTAAATGATAAGTTTTCAAGAGATGAACTAGAGAGATTTTTAGACATTCCCCAAGGGCTTAGACAGTCCTGGGAGGATTTTTTTTTACCTTTTCTTTGAATAGCAAAGTACCTTACTTTAATGAATTTATCATGACACGTGTTTTTGTGAGTAAGAGGCCAGTTCATCAGGTGCATTAAGTGTTATATTTAGCTGGCAAATAGATAAGACATACACCCAATACTACAAACAGTATTCCAGCTAAATCAATAGTATACCTCTATGCCATGCTTTTGAAATCCTTCTTGGTTTCCAAAGCAGATTTGCCATATGATAATGAGAGAGGTACAATGTTGTCTGGAAAAACACAAGTGTGTCTGTGATTAAGCTGCAAAAGGGAGAGGTTCCTTGGCATAGATAATACAAATATCTGCTTATTCATTCTGTTCTGGTATCACTGAGTAAAGCAGATACTATGAGTAAAATAAAAGGAACTACCCAGTATATTTTAAAATCAGCTAATTGGAAATAACTTTACAGATAACTTTGTACCTGGTAGCCTTCCACAAAAGGCCTGAACATTCCTGTCAAAAAAGTGATGACATCACTTCCTTTCTCTGTGACAAAGATTTGCTGTGGAGTGATTTGAACTGCATCACATTTTGTAAGCAAGTAACAGCCTTCTTCAAAATCCTAGGAGTGAAGCAAAAGTAAATACTCTTTCCTTAGTGAGCCCAATGGCATGCAGACAACTATAGATGAATAAATACTCATATTTCTGCCCACTGACATATAATAAATAGGTGTCAAAAAATCTTTTATATTTCTAATTTTATATTGTATCTAAGACATTATATCATTGATATCTTCTTTCAGCAATGCAGGGGGAAAAGTTAGGATTGTATTAGCTACCCTGAGAAATGCAGGTAGTTTTTAATATTCCCCAGTAGCTGGCTCTTTGCTGAAATCAAAGAGGCAATTCAGTTGAATGATAAGTGGTGTGATGGGGATGCATGAGGCAAGGAGGAGATAGCAGAAATGAAGTTTGCTTACCAATTCCAAATCGAAACCTGCTTTTCAAGAAAAGGGCTTGGCTCCTTCAGAGTGTTTCTGCAGACAGAATGATTTCTCTGTTACTTTCTGACCTGCCCCATTCCAGCACAAAATGCAACCTGAAATGCCCCAAGAGCAGAACTTTGGGGAACATTTGGGACTGCAGTGGGACAGGGGAGGCGACAAAGTCCCATTCCACAGGTAGAAATCCTTCTTCTGTCTATGCAAGTGCTCTGATGGATCCAAGTCAAACTTTTAGGCTTCAACAGTATAAATTCTGAACTAGGTTAAGCAGGGAAGACAATTTTGATAATAATCCCAATACAGCTTCTCATCGTCACTTCTCTTGCATTGGAATAGTTGTGCTCAATCAGCCGCTTGCACTGTCAATACTGCAAACAGTTTCTCTCAGAGCCATACATGATGCTTGGAGATCCATCAGTGGCCCTGCTCAGTGCACTTTAAAAAAGGAAAAGGAAATAACAGCCACATGGAGCCACAATCAAGGCCAAGCTACAGGGGAAGAGAGGTTCAAACCTTCCCTTCAAGTGATTTTGCTGATCTAAACTGCATCCTCTTCTTGTTATCAGCCTTGGAAGTGAAAACAAAATTGAAAGAGAAGATGCCTGGATCCTTTCCCTTCTGAGATTAACCCATCACTTGGACAGATTTCTACACTTCCAAAACTATCAAGTCTATCCAGCAGGGGACCTGTAATCTAACATCTTTGCAACTTTAGCACTCTTTGCTACTACATTAGTATTCCTGAGTTACTGTACAAGCAAACTTAGGGCTGCCAAGTCCCCCCAGGGGGAGGAAAACCCCCCGCCCCAGAGGCCCGTTCCCCGACGCCGGGGAATTGGGCCCCGGGGGGAACCCCGAAAACAAAATTTAAAGAGAAGATGCCTGGATCCTTTCCCTTCTGAGATTAACCCATCAATTGGAGGGATTTCTACACTTCCAAAACTATCAAGCCTATCCAGCAGGGGACCTGTCATCTAACATCTTTGCAACTTTAGCACATTAGTATTCCTGAGTTACTGTGCGAGCAAACGACAAAGGGTGTTTTAAGCCCTGAACTCCAAAAGGGCAGGATAATTGAACTGCATCAGTATGCCCAGGACAAACATGCCCAGTATGCAAAAACAACTGCACCACAGAGTACCTGATCTGAATATTATAGGGGGATATAATAAGTGGCACAACTGGGACCTTTTCAGAGAGAGCTTGGGCTGAAGGGGTTCTTCCTGTTAAAAAATGATAATGAAATTACAAAGAGTAGCTGCAGACATTGTACTTGCTGCCAAACCCTCATTGGGCTTCCCTGTCTCATAGGCAGAGATACAGGTAAGAGCAGTAAGGTCTTAACTCAATACCAGCCCAGGTCAGGAGTGGAACACAGCTGCAGGTATGAAGGGAGGCAGATAGAGACGGGAGTGACATTTCATAGACTGCAAAGTAGGAGGGCGGAGAAAGAGGAAGAGAAAAGTCTAATCTATATGTGAAACAGGGGGGGGGTGATAAATATAATGAAATCTGAAGGTAGGACAATATCAGAAATAGGACAGCTGTGCTTGATATAGCTTTATAGTTTCAAGTATGCAATGGAGAGTTAGCAGCCCAGAATCTTCAATACCAGGAGCTCAGAATATCCATGACAAGGTACTGTGCACTCATCAACCGTCGTGAATGTTGACATCATTTCCCCCCATTATTTTAAAAGTGTCAGATACAAAAATAATACTGAGGGATTAATTTACTTAACAGAAGTCTGAAGTTACTGGGGCAGCAGATCCTGCCCCTCTCCTAACACTCCAGTTAGCCAAGTCTGAAGCCTCCCTCCAGCCCAAGAGGCCTCCTTTCAACTGAACTGGCACTTCTGTGGGAGGAAAGGGCCCTTGAAAGACGGGTCTCTACCCTTCCAGCTGCCAAATGTTTTTAAGAACACTTTTTGAATCATATTATTATTAAAGCTTGACCACTGCAGGACTGAAACAAGGTATTAGGTCGTTTCGGGTGGGTCGCCACCTTTGTCTGCAGTAGAAGAGCGAGAGGCCAGTAGCCCCTTCAAGACCCACAGGATTTCCAGGGTACCCACTCTCACGACTGGACTCAAATCATGATACTAGGTAGTTTTATTAACCCAAAGAAAATTATGAATATTCTGAATGACTATTAATATGCTATAAAAGGAGCTCTGTATTTGTCGGGCTGCTTTAAGGCAAGTCAAGATTTGCACTTGCTAAATGACATATTACTAGGTTTTAAAGAAGAAGAAGAAGAAGAGAAGATTGGATTTATATCCTGCCCTTCACTACCCAAAGGTGTCTCAGAGCGGCTTACAAACTCCTTTTCCCTTCCCCTCCCCACAACGGACACCCTGTGAGGTTGGTGGAGCTGAAAGAGCTCTTGACAGAAACTGCTCTTTTTCAAGAACAGCTCTTATCAGAACTATGGCTTGCCCAAGGTCATCCAGCCAGGTCCAAGTGGAGGAGTGGGGAATCAAACCCGGTTCTCCCAGATTAGAGTCCACGCGCTTAAACACTACACCAAACTGGCTCTGCAAATGGAGGAGTGGGGAATCACTTAACCACTACACCAAACAGCAAATACTTCCCCCTCCTTCACAGACTGATCAGGCATTAATTATTACAACAGGGGGGGAAAGCAACCACCCAAGAAAATCAGCTTAAAACAATCAAGCACATGACCCTTCTTATTTACCCTGAGCACAGTCCCAATGCTAGTGATGATACTTTACCTTCAGGGGTATTCCAGGGAAAAAGATGAATTCATCAGAAAAAACATCAAGCCAGAAAGCAAAACTGCTATAGACTTCCTCTGGAAAACAAATTTTAACCATACACTGTTTCAGTTGCAAAGTGTTCTGAAGAAGGAAAACATCTGCAAAATGCTATTTTAAAGAAAATACTTCTGAATCAATGACAGGGGGGAAAACAACATACACACAAATGTGAGCATCGATAGCCCCATGCAGTTGACCCGCCCACACACCCACTCACTGCAAAGGGGGAGAGAGGCTGGGCCAGAGCACACTGGCCCTGCCCCTCCGCACCTGCACTGTGCAACGGACTACGTGCCTGCATATATGCCCCACTCCCTGTTATTAGCCACTGACATGGCAGAGGGGGTGTGCATGTGGGCTCTTCCTCCATGCATCTGCCACCATGCAGGTGATCCGTGACTGCACAGAGAAGGGGGTGGCCCCAGCACACCCTCCCTCCCCGCACAGTAAGCCAACACATGGGCAGGTCATCTGCACAGGGCTGCATCAGAAACAGCCATACTGTGTAGAAGCGTCTCCAGCACAAACACAACTGAACTGAAAGTGAGATGCATAAGAGCTCACTTGGGCTGTGGAGAACCATAACTGTATGCTGTGGAAGATGTCATTATGCATACCACCTCCTTGAACAAGAAGCTACTGTAGAATGGCTACTGCTTAACAGAAGCTGGAATCTTGTCTAATTCCTTTTGAAATTAATGGGGCTACTTAGGGTCACAGGAAGGGAACCTACTAAGCACCAAGAGCCACTATGCCATATCATCATGCACTGGAGACTGATGTAAACAACACATTTAAATTACACTAAACTAAAACAGTTTGCATGCAAGATAAACACTAAAAAAAGGTAAAGGTTCCCTTGCTCGAAAGCCAGTCCAACTCTAGGGTTGCGGTGCTCATCTCCGTTTCAAAGCCGAAGAGCCAGCGCTGTCCGAAGAGCATCAGAAACAGCCATACTGTGTAGAAGCGTCTCCAGCACAAACACAACTGAACTGAAAGCGAGATGCATAAGAGCTCACTTGGGCTGTGGAGAACCATAACTGTATGCTGTGGAAGTTGTCATTATGCATACCATCTCCTTGAACAAGAAGCTACTGTAGAATGGCTACTGCTTAACAGAAGCTGGAATCTTGTCTAATTCCTTTTGAAATTAATGGGGCTACTTAGGGTCACAGGAAGGGAACCTACTAAGCACCAAGAGCCGCTATGCAATATCATCATGCACTGGACTAAAACGGCTTGCATGCAAGATAAACACTACAAGGTAGTAAATTAGCATGTTAGATTTATAAATATCTCAGCAAGTTAATTGCTGAAATGTTAATTAACAGGACACTCTTGTCTTTGCAAAAAACCACACACAGAAACAGACACCCTGATCCAGTGAAGTGCACAGGGAGACTAGCATGCACAAAATAAGATTTTTATAGCTTTCTCAATCCTTTGTTTACCCAAGCCAGCTCCCACCATGCACACAACACCCAGCTCTGGTGGGTGGGAAAGAGACAAGTAAAGTGCCCACAGTTCCATATTCTCAACCCTTGCTTAAGATTCACAAAACTGAATCATGGCAGTATATATATCTCCATAAACTTTCAGATGTATAATGTAATATAATGAAATAAGGTAAAATTTACCTTTTCTGGAACTGTGCGTCATTTGCAAAGCCAGTGCTACAAGGGCTGGTCGCACGAAGATATTAAGCAGCTGGTTCCTGTAGGACCCACACAGGAGGATGGAAAGGGCTTCCTTAAAAACACTCTCCCCAGCAGCACCAGGTCCTGCTTCTGTGTCATTAAGAACCACCTGGCCATTGACAAGGCTTGCGATGTTGGAGTGCAGAGAAAGGCTGGATCTTACTGCTTTGTTGGCACACAGATTATCTAGTGAAACAACAAATTATGGTCCTACATCAGTAGCTGTAACCAGGGCTTTTTTTGTAGAAAAAGCCCAGCAGGAACTCATTAGCATAATAGGCCGCACACAATAGCAGAAACTCATTAGCATATTAGGCCGCACCCCAATGCCTTCCCTTGGCTTGCCTGGGCGTCCCGCGGCTGTGGGGAACCCAGGCAAGCTAGCCCTTGGACAGGCCGGGGAAGGCCGATACTTCCAGGGGCCCCCCTGGCCCGCTTGCCTCAGAGTCGCTGGGGGGGGGTGTGTGCTCTCCAGGCCTTCCCTCTGTAGCCACGCACACAGAGGTTTTGGCTGTAGTGGGTGTGGCCAACTCTGAAGCCAGCTGGAACTCTGTTCCTTTGCGTTCCTGCCCCCAAATAGCCCTGACTGTAACAAATACTTTTTATTTCTGTGTTGCAGTGAGAATATCAAAGAAAAACGCAACCTTGGTGAAAGGAGGTGGCCATGGAACGGCTGACCAAAGGAAAGTAAGTGTTCCAGCTAACAGCATGATCCGCCACAGAAATCTCATTTGCCTACATCATTAGTAAATGCCACAGGGGGAGGGAATCAATGCAAAGAATGTTAATTGTAGTTAATTGTAGATCATAAGGGCTAGCAATGTTTCTCCCTCCAAACAAGAAAAAATAAAAAATGTTCAGTTTTATATCTCAGTGGCCAGCATGTGTCTTAATACTTGAATTATCACTGAACTGCAATGAAAAGTAATAAAAACAATCAAGAGTACTACAAAAATTAAGGCAACTGCTACCTAATAATGGGGTAAAAAAATTGAAGTTTGTCCAGGGAGCAAATATTTTTCCTGGAAGTACAAGATGAATGTACTTGTTTATGAACATAATTTGTAGCATCTAGTGGTTTTTGAGACTAACCATAAATGTTTCACTACCTAGCCTTCCAGTTATTGGTTTCTTTAATGTCCTGTTCCCTGAGGGCAGGATTCAGGAATTCCATACAACTGCATTTCCTTGTGGTCAGTAAGACAGGGAGTGGCAGGTTAAGGGCGTATTCACCACAGAACCAACACTGAGGTTTTATTTTATCCTAGTTTGAAGGTTTAGGGCAGTTTAGAATATAAAATCACCATGGTAGGAAGGCCCCCCACTTAACTTTGATTGAGAGGTATATTGAATCTCTGCTTTGTAGCACATCTTGCTTAACTTTGATGATAGCCACATGACAAATTGAAAGTGAAACCTACCACTGAACTGAGTCAGTTCTTGACTACCAAGGTTCTTGGCCACAGGAAAAGACTGTTGGGCTGCAGACCTCTTGTACCACATGACAGTCACTTAAACCTTAAATTCCAAAGTGTGTGTGTGTGGAGGGGAGATTATTATGTTGGTCTATGGCACTGGTTCCCAAAGTGGAAAATACCATCCTCTGGGGGGGGGGGGTGCTGGAACGATCCAGGTGGGCGGTAGGAGCCTTGGGTGCAATTGGGGGGGCGTTGAATAAAAATAAGGGGGTGGTGGAAGCATAAAGAAAGAAGAGTCCAGAACCTATCTAAAGCAGCCTTTTCCTGCCTTCTCCTGGTCTTCCCTGAGATCAGGGAGGGAGGTGGAGGTGGAGAGGGGTCCCCACAGCCAATCACAGCCATGCATTTGCAAACTGCAAGTGCACGTGCACCCTTGTAAGACTGGTGTTGCTGCTGGGCTATTGTGTGGTGGCTGCTGCTGGCCTCTGGCTTCAGGCCAACATCTTTTTTTACTTACAACAACATCTTTCTTTACTATGTGCAAATTTGTCACTGCATCTTTTTATCCACTTCTTGAAGGTAGATTTCCAGGGGGGAGCTGAGTAATTTTTTTTTCTAAAAAGGGGGCAGTAGGCCAAATAAGTTTGGGAACCTCTGGTCTATGGCAACCAGAAGAAAGAACCTCATGACACCTTAAAGTCTAATGCATTTATTGTGGTGCAAATCCTGTCATCAGCCAGAACTCACTTTCTAAGAAGTGTAAAGTGTCACATTCAGCAGATTTACATCAAAGATACACCCAACCAAAAGATTGGGGGGGGGGGGATTACACAGAGATGTCAAAAGGGCCAGTTTCCCAGAACGAGCCACAGTACATTCATTAGTTTTAACGTGTCACAAGACTCTTGTTATCTAAACAGCAGTTCTACTTTATACTTAGGAAGGACCATTGTCATTTGTTGTTGTCCTGCAGCATTTGCTTATATATATTTTTAAAGTCAGTCAGAGACAGGCTTTAGGCTTACCAAAAGGAAAACTTTATAACAGAAATCCTAGCAAATCCACTGTTTTAACGTCTATTAAAACTGACATGTTGCGCTGCCCTCAAAAAAAGGAATGTATGATATTCACTGCCTACCAGGCCAGTCAAGAAATCCTCCAAAGGACTGAGTTAAATCTTTCAGCCAAAGTGTTTTTTCCACCAAATGTTCAAAACTTATAGCTGGTAAATTCTGGAGGAGGACAGTAGAAATTAATATCCATGGGTTCAGAACCATGTTTTCTATCTGGAGGAGTTCTATTTTGTAGGCCACGTCACTAACAAATTCATGGATATCCTCAGATGGCTTTTGTGGAATATGCCTGAAAAGAAAAGTCCAGTCAGCAGAGGCATTCAGATTGAGCATCTCACATCCCCTCTGAGGCCACTGAGCTACTGAACAGCAACCCATCGTCTAACCAGCTGTCCCATACATTGTTTTGCATGCTAGTGGTCAGTGAAAGACTTTGGTATCTTCTAAACAGATTTTGTGGCTGCTCACTTGGTGGGAGGGTGTCCAAAACAAACTATGCAAAAATTTAACTTTATTACAAACAACATCCCCAAACAAGGTGTATTTTAAAAGAGTAGAAATCAAGGGAATGTTCCTAGGAGAAAGATGTACCATTGGGACTTCTGAAGAACCAAGAGAAAGTTGTCTATATTGCAAAAGTGCATAACATCAAAAACCACCTTCACTTTCCTTGTTTTGGCATTTTCAGCAAATGAATACTTGTCTTATTCTTTGTGAAAGAGGCCTTCATTAGGAGAGGCATTCACTTTCTATAGATTAATTACTCTTAATGAGGTTAGGTTTTGGCTTTGCACAGATTGCATTTCTGGGGCCAGCTATGGGCAAATTTTGACTGCCAACTATGATAGTGTTTATATGCTGGGAGAATGCCCCATCCCCAAAGCAGGAGTGCTTCTTGGCGAAAGATGTCTAGATCCCATACAATAGGAGAATCACAACTGTGTGCTATGAACTGATTGTCTAGAAAGGCTCATATTGCTTCAGCTAGAAGGGAAGGTGAGATGATAAGACTTACGTGAGAACTGAGATACTGCAACTGCTGAGACATTTCAGAACCTTCTGTTCAATATCACCCACCGTCACCAGGAAGATCTGTATTTATTTCTAATTCTGTGTGGCATGCATCATTTATTTCAAATTTATATTAGCTAACTTCTACCTATCTATCTAGTACATTTTCAACCCACCCTTCCTCCAAGCCACTCAGAGCGGCAAGCGTGGATTTCCATGTCCAATTATATCCTTGCAAGGACCCAGTGAAGTAGGCTGGGCTGAGAATGAGTGACTGGCCCAAGGCCACCCAGAAAGCTTGATGGCAGAATGTGGATCTGAAGTCATATCTTCCAGATTTCTCGACACTCTAACCACTACACCACACTGCCTCTCTTAGCCTTCCTCACACTGTTTTCAACTACTGGAAGTAATGTTTGATTTCAGGAATGGCTTAAGTTTTGGTTCAGTGTTTTCATGATTTATTTAAGCTAGATTTCGCTGTCAAGGTGCCATCCTTTAAGCACCTAGATCTAGCACTAGACAAAACAAGCCAGGAGGAACGATCTGATGATTTTATCTAACACAATACAGTCATTAGGGCATATGAAAAAAAGACAACCTGGAGAAAATCATCATAATCTGGTGAAAAACCAACCCAAATGCCAATGTTATTCGCAAATCACTGTTACATCATGGTACCTTGGAACCAAGTTATAGGGACAGCGGTTGATTCTCCCAGCTGCCAGAGTTCTAAGCGATAAAGGCTGTCCAAAGTATACATGTATGCTTCCAAAATCTTCACTCAGGATTTTTCTGGCTTTCAACAGTCCCTGTTAAATGAATGATGAAAATAAACTGAGACATTTTCCAGTGGAGACTCGCAACATTTGTTTACCATAGTTCCATAGTAGCTATCATATTTTTATCTCACAATTCCTTCAAGGACCTTATAGCAGCATACATAATTATTCTCTCTTCCATATAATCACAATGAAGCATGAGTGCACATGAAAGCTAACACCCAAAGGTGCCACTGGACCCAAACTTTGTTCCAATGAACAATCCCCATAAGGTAGACCGGGATTAAAGACAGTGCTTCATGCAACTTTACCCCAACGCTTCCTGGCAGAGTGAGGATCAGAACTCAGGTCTCCACAGTTCTAGTTCAGCACTCTAACCATGATGCTATAATGGCTCCCACTGTATTCCACAATCCTCCATGTTTCACCGTAGGGAAACTGAGGCTGGGCAGAGGAAAGCTGCCCAAGATGCACGGTCACACTTATAGCCAAGCAATACTTTGAATTCAGAACAATATCCCATTTTCCACCCACTGGGCCACACTAATTTAAACCTGCTGCCTTACCGATGTCGATTCCTTTGGTTTAGGGACACCTAAAAGTTCATGTGCATAAAGAGATTCCTCCAGTACTCTCTCATAACTGATACTAATTGGGACAAGGTAAATGTCAAAGACTTCCCTTTTAAGAAATGGATCCATCACAATATTGAGGAGACCTGAAAGAAGAAGGAAAAAGCTGTATATTTTTATTCAGAACAAATGCATAATTGATATATTTCTATATATGACATGATATATTTCTAGCATGGTATTTAGAGCTGAACATAAACTGTCTAGCCAACTTACCAAACTTTGGAACCAAAGTCTTTGCGGTGCGACTTCTCGTCCCTTCAAGATAAAACTCAACTGGGGCATAGCCATTCTGCAGAACAAAATACACAAAAGAGTTAACAATTAATGAAATATAGACATTCATTTTTAAATAAAATATTTTTAAAAGGGGTTTTTTTTGTAAAACAACATTAAAAACAGTAGCTACATGAGTCAAACGGGAAAGAATTACAAAGCCAGCATCCACCACAACCAACACATGATTAGGTTAATCAAGCAGAAATATTTGTTACTCCTGAAAGGACTTGATGGGAGGGGGAATTCCCTGCCCCACCAGCCTCCACTTCTCTCCTCTTGCTTTCCCAACCTTCCCTTCGCTGTGGGTCCCCCAGTATATTATTTCCTCTTCCCCACTGATGCTTCCCTCGATGCAATTACCAGTTGTCGGGCATCAAAGCGGATGTGGTGTTTTGTTTGTTTCTTTTTGCTATGTCTCTGCACATTCAGATGGTTGCTTTTACCATTATGGGATGTTTTAGTCCCCAGTTTTTTAAAAATAAGCTTTTGGAATTTTTCTGCAAACATAAGATTTCCCCAGGGTTTTTAGAAACATAGCCATGTGTGGTGCACCTTTGCAGACTTTTGTTCTGCATGCGGCTGCACTGTGCAATTAGAGTTATGACAACAAGGTATGCAAATACGTTTTTGTATCACAGTGACCATAGATGCTACGACCAAAAGTCTTAAAATTCAACATTATAGCCAATTTCAAAATTATTTACCTTCAACATTGTTTTGACATATTCAGCAAACACTGCCCAGTAGAGTTTGTTCCCACCAAACGTACGTCGCATAAAAAAGGCACCTGATTTTCGTAGGAGCTCACCAACCACTTTCATTCCCAAGAAATCTAGCAGGGGCAGAAAATGCAGAGTGGCAAAGTCAGTCATTATCTCTTAAAGCAACTCCTTCAGCAACTAGAACTGCATGGATTATCTGGAGAAACGCCATGAGGGTAGCACACCAGAAGCGAAATCAAACAAGAAAATCTGAATGTTGTGCCAGCTATACACACTTATATGAATATCCAGCAAGTGTTGAAACTATGGGACTGTTGATACATTACTTGTCCCCCACCCCCACCCCAAGTTCTATGCGTGATAGGAGCAGGTCTGGATAAACTAAGGGTTGGGAATAGCCTTAAACTGCTCATTGTGCATGCTCCTCCAGATCAGAATCTGTGCTTGTTTCTCTCTGTCATTGTTTGGGGACTGGGGGTTATATTCAACACACTGGTAATATACAAAAGCACTTTGTAATTTACACTGACAAATGGCACAGGATTTTCAGCAGGAAAAAGCCTAAGGATTACTTCTATATGTCAGTCTCCCCTGTAAGTCACAGCTTCATCAGCTGAGGGTTTTTTAAAGGAATGACTAAGGAAAGAACTCAACTATTTATAATATATATTGTATGTTCAAATGGTAGACTATGTGTCTTGCACACATGAAGTTTCAGATTTCATTTGTTAGATGGTACTCAGTTTGTAAATCTGGGAAAGGCCTCTCCTGTTGAAACCTTTGATGACAGCAGCCCACAGAAAACCTGGCTAACCCAAATCAATTGTTAGTCTTACTCAGTGTGACTAGCAGGGCAAATCTTGCTGGTGGACCACCAGTATTTGGATCCTGTAGAGACTGATCTGTTTGGAGCATTGGAACCCCTGCCCCTCCTTTTGCCTCACAGTTACCCACTGTGGTCATTTTGATAATATCCCTAATGGCATCTCAAGCATACAGCGATCAAGACTAAAAATAATATTTTGATATTTTCAGAATTTATGTGTAAATCAATCTATGCTTATTTACATCATCTGCTATCTTGGCAGCTTATCATTAACATAAAATTGGAATCACCATCAACGCCATGTAATAAGCTTTCTGAACATTTTAAAAACAGGATCAGCCTCATTCATCATCATCAAAACATTTTAGGATGCTTCATTTACAATAGTTTCCAGAACTTGTATAGCAGAAAAGATTAACATTCACATTTCTTACATCCTTTTATTCATCTACTTTTGATATATCAAAAGTATGTTGAAAAAATATTGTAAGGGATACAGGGCTTATCAGTCCTTTGAATGTTACCATGGCATACCGCTGAGTTTTGTCAATGCAAGAGCCTATCATAATTTATATGATAATTTATCTCTTAGAGAACCATCTCAAAATCAACATAGGTGTAAGGCAAATAACAAAAACTATGATAATTTTTGTCAAGAGAGGTTATTGTTCCTCCTGCAGTTGAAGAAAGAAGGCCTTGCAATCAGCTTTTGAAATTCTGTGCAGCCCTCCTGCAGCCTCATCTCTGCAAAACAATGGAGTTTGTCACAGGCGTGTCATGGCAAGAAGAACCATTCTAACAAAAGGAAGCCCAGCCAAGCCCCATTCGCCAATCTAGTTCACCGCAGCACAAAAATCTGGTTGTTGCAGGAATAAATTGTTATAAGGGAAATCCTCACCTATTCCTGCTCCAATGAAAGGAAAAGCCAAGTCATAGGTAAACAGCACATAAGACAGCAAGAGAAAATCCACATAGCTTCGATGACTGGGCAGCAGAACAACTGGATGCTCTTGAATTGCCTGTTGTAACTAACAAAGAACAAAATGCCATTTATTTATTTTTAAAAATGTATACCCTGCCTTCTACATTCAAGGCAGTTTATTTAATAAGAAACAGTACAAATATGAAATATAAAAACAGTCAAAATAAGCAGAGAATGCACACTGTATGAAATGGGAGAGGCATCAGTACCTAATGATCCCAAAACACTGAATTCTGGCAAGGTTCACTTGCATACTATTGCTAGAATATCTTTGGGGAGAATCTTTCTTAGTAGCATATCTAAGGATATCACTGCAGGATGCAGGACAGCTAGCACAATCTGAAGCAGAGTTCTGGATTGTTTTGTGGGTCAAAGAGTTTCTATTTCAGTGGACTTAGATGGATGTGCTCATGTGTTTCTCTCAAACACATACACATTCAATTGCTTTAATTTATCACAATACAGTTTTCAAGTCATAGCTTAGTGTACCTCCACCACATGCTGAGAAGCCCATCTTTGCTGCATAATGCTTTGAAACCCAGTGTTGAACATTAAACAAATATGCACGTCCATTTCAGCATTACCAAACTGACAGTCCCAAGGTTATCCTTAGTACTTCCTTCATAGGACTATCATCGTTACTAGGATGACAACAGGCTAGCATCCAGGGACCAACATGCAAAAATAGGTTAACAAAAAATTTATCCCAAGCATATCAGGACAGAATTCTAGCTTTCCATGCAGATGTTCATACCATTACTTACTTTCTGTATGCCCTCTTCGTTTACACAAATGCTCTTAAAAAGGCTTTTAAATAATTTGCTCAGTGTGAAAGCGAAAAAACGGATTGCTCCCATGTGCATGCTGTGCGCCATCTCGTCCAGAATTTCTGCAGCTTCTTCCTGTACGATGTCAGGAGATTCACCCATTTCTTTTGACAGCTGTGCAAAAGATCAAGAGCAGTAGTGAATACTGAGATGCTTTTCACATACATTTTGGAGTTTTCAGCACATAGTAGCCTGGAACCCTAACTGGGCTTAGAAAGGGCAGCTTACCCAGTTGACTATGGCATCCTTTTTTTTTAAAGACCCCCGTAGGGGATTTTTTGATTTTTTATAATACTACATAAACTACAAAGAAAAGAAGGGAAGGGGAACTACAACTAAGGAGAAAGAAAAGTAACCCACACTAAACTAAAAACCCAAGAGTAGGAGATCATTACCCTGTTAGACTGCAGTTAGGATTTTTTTAAAAAAACCTGTTAATAAACAATATACTTTGTGAGATCCTGTCTTTCTAAGCTTATGTGTTAGTTTATTACTTGTTATGAGAACATCCTGAGGTACCCAAGCAGGGCAGTTGTTCACAGGGTGGTTCCTTACCCATCATAGTCCACAAATGTCAACATAGATATATGTGGGCTACCAAAAATTTGCAGACTTCAGTGCAAAACCAGAATGTTTCCCAATTTCAGCAGGCCCAAATATGCGTTTGGTTGTTATTTTGTCGAGTTAAGTTGAATATATCAAAATATTTCATAAGTTAATTTAGGACATTCAAAATATTGTGAGTTTGTACTTGTTAGGATTTGGGCCTTCATCAAGAGCCAGTGTTGTACAGTGACTGGAATAACAAACAAGGAACAAGACAGGACCAAATATGCGTTTGGTTGTTATTTTGTCGAGTTAAGTTGAATATATCAAAATATTTCATAAGTTAATTTAGGACATTCAAAATATTGTGAGTTTGTACTTGTTAGGATTTGGGCCTTCATCAAGAGCCAGTGTTGTACAGTGACTGGAATAACAAACAAGGAACAAGAAGACCTGGGCTCAAATCCCCACTCAGCCACTAAGCTCAATGGATGACCATGGTGACCTCAGTCACTCTCTCTCAGGTTAACATACACAGGGATGCCAAGTATCAGGTTCTCTGAATTCCCAGCTTTCATTTTTATAAAAGTAAAGTGTCTATCCCTTTTCACTGTGGAGATACGTCTTTGACATATCTCTGCAAGGGAAAGCACTGGAGACTTCATAAAAAATAAAAACTGGAAATTCAGAGAACCTGATCCATATATTTGTTATAACATTATATTGATATAATGATAGTCTAGTGCCAGTTTTAAAAGTTTAAAGCTTCCTGTGGCAGGGGGAGGAAATGTGGGGAAATCTCTAGGAAAATGGCTGATGTGTGGGTGTGAGGAAAAATCCACATTTCCCCACCCACTCAGCAGCCATCCAGGCTTTACTGTGATCCTTCCCAAGACTTCAGAGCAGGTCAGTTTGGGAAAGATCAGAGGAAAACCAGTGGAACCCTCGAAGGTACACAAATGCACCTCGATACTGTTGCGAAGCAGGAAAAAAATATCTTCTCAGCAGCACTGAAGCTGAGGCAAATGACCCATCAGAGGCTTGATACTTTAATACAGCAAGGCTGAAGCAAACATTGCCTATCCTGAGATGCTGCTAAGACCAGCAATCAATCCAGCATTGGATCAAGCCAAGAGCACCGCCACCACCCCATTTTCAAGTTGTGGTCTCATTCCTTCTTCTCTTTACCCTGGCTGGAAAGCTGAACAGCAAACCTCTCAATACTATGAACCACAAACCTCTGCTTATTTTATGAACAGTCAAGTTAATATTTCCCAGTGATCTATCAAAGTAATGAAAGGGTGATTTCCCCCACCCTCCCTCCCTCCCTCCCTCCCACTCTGACATGTATGGTGATCTGCATTAACATGTACTTGTGTTTATATATGGAACTGTGACTACATTTCTGGATTAACAACACAAACAAACAATACTCTAGCTTAAACATGTGACTATAATTAATATTTCTGGTTTTTAATAATCTTGTTTTAGACCTACGGCCCTTTGTTGTTTTAACATACATGAGCTGAGGTACTACCTTGCCTTGTTGTTTTAACCCAGCTGTTATCCACTGTAGGCTCGATGTCATGTAAAACGACGTGGGAATGGAAGTTTCAAACAGCATTTATATCTGAACAAAGTTTGAGTCCAGGGGCACCTTTAAGACCAACAAAGTTTTATTCAAGATATAAGCTTTCGTGTACAAGCACACTTCTTCAGATACAGTGAAACAGAATTTCCTCAACCATTACATATAGGAATGGGGGGTTAGTTGTCAAGAAGGGCCAATTAGAATCAAGGCAGAGACAGGAACAAAAATAGAAATTACCAGTCCATACATATAGGTAGAGGGTGAGCAGTACCAGTATGTATGGACTGGTACAGCCCATACAGCATAATGAAGATGTTTAACAGATTCAAGGATCTAACAGGGATAATAAGCTTAGTTTATATATGTATGAACCCATTTGTTTGGGTTCAATTCTGGGGGGGGGGGGAAACAGTGAAGGAAATAAATATGTTAAAACTGGAGATTGATGTATCCTTAATTGTGGAATGCTCAGAGTAAATATTGCAAAGGAACTTCAGGAACCGAGTAGAAAGGCAAATTGCTGAGTTGCAAGTTATTACAACACTCAGTCAGTTATAGTTTATTACGATCCAAGATCAGTATATATATCAGCAATCATGTAGACATTGATATTTGTTATGTATCTAAATACGGTAAACAGAAATGCAAGCATTCGTTGCTAAAATAAAATCCACTGATGAAGCAGTAATCTTCTGTCTGATTAGACATTCCAGTGCACAGAATCTCACTACCTTGAAAATAGTTTAATTACAACAATCAGCAAGGAGGAGATAAGTATAAAAGTGATTAGATATGCCTGGATACTTGGATATAATTGGAAAGATATACATTCTCTGGATATTCTGTTAACACTGACAACGTGGGAGTACATGCTCTATTGTCTCTATCAATCCAGATTGGCAAAAACAGAGAGGTTGTGCATACGGAGTGCATGTGTCTTTCCCCTCAAGAAGGGCCAAGGGGAGAATATTGACTCTACCCAGGGTAAACGTTCTGCAGTATTTGGGTATTCCAACAAAAAAATAGATCACTTGGTGGGGTAAATTTTAGGTCCTTGGTAACCAAGGTGCAAAAGAGCTATACTGGAGAGACCCAGGAGTAACAGTTTGTGTTCTGTTGTTGTCACCCACCTGGAATCTAAAGTATCTAAAACAATTAAAGAGAATTAATCCAGAGCGAGAGAAATTTATCTTAAGACAAAAGCATATAGCATAAAACCAGACCCAGGTTTCCAATGTCACTAATCCTGCCTGTAGCCTAAGCAAGATGTTGGGAATACACCGAGATACTCCAAATAAAGATCTTTAAAAAATTTGACTGGATTTTTTTTCTTATTTACAGTTGTTATTATTATATAAGGAGACTTATATTCCATAAATGCGCTGAGGTATTACCTTGCCTTGAAAAACGTTCAGAGCATGTGGGATATGAGATCCTCCTTTTGTATGGAAGAATCTTAATGTAGCTGAGGTCAATCTTTGGGCAGATTCCATCGCCTGAGAAAGGTGAGCTGTCCATGCACCAGATGATTGGAATGCAACACCTAGGTATCTAAACACTTTAACTTGGTTGATCTTCTGACCATCTATTTGCCACCTATGCTCAGTGGGTCTTTTGGCAAAAACAAATACTTTGGTTTTAGCAAAGTTGATGGTTAGATGTTCTTCTTTACAATAAGTCGTGAATGCCCAGAGTGCTCTTCTCAACTCTACCTCAGTATACGACAAGATAGTCTTGTCGTCTGCATACAGAAGGGTGGAAATTGGTCTATTCACTATGTTTGGTGGGTGGAAATCAGGGTTAGATGGAATCTGCACTACAGAATTTATATACAAATTAAATAGTAAGAGAGCAAGGATGCAGCCTTGTTTCACTCCTTTTGTAACCGGGACCTTATAGGACAAGTGCCCGTGTGGGCTGCATCTCACTGATAAATGATTGTCCTCATAAAAGGCACATAAGAGGGCAAGAAGTCTACAGTCTATTGAGGATTCTTCAAGTTTTAACCAAAGTCCGTTATGAGAGATACTACTGAACACAATCCTGTAATCAACAAAGGCCGCATACAATGCCTCATGTGGTCTAGTGGTATATTTCTTTACTAGATGGCGCAGAATCAAACATTGGTTCAATGTGGAATGTCCACTTCTCAACTCTGCTTGTTCTTCTGCTAAAATATTTTGTCCACCCAGTTCCAAAATTTCCAGTATAGATGTCTAGCATATAACTTTCCCACCACACTAAGTAAACTAATTGGACAGTAACTGAAGGGGTCAGATCTTGCCCCTTTTTTACATATGGGGATAATGACAGTCATGTCCCAAACCCTGGGGATCTGAGCTGTTTGATCAATATAACTGAAGAGAGACGTGAGGACCGGTGCCACCAGTCGATATCTGATTTAATCAACTCAGGAGAGATTAGGTCACTCCCTTGGGCCTTCCCCAGCTTTACCTGGGCTACAAGCCTCTTAATTTCTGCAGCCGAAACTGGTGGTCAGGATGGGAGATTTTCCATAGGAATGGGTGAACAGGACACCTGAGTTGATTCAGCGGCATATAGCATACAGAAGTGAGTCCTCCAGATTTTCACAGGAATCTCACAAGAGAGTTTCGGGCCTTCTGAAAAAATCCTCCCTGGACTATTTTCCAGAAAACTGAACCATTTTTAAGTTTGGTGGCTTGATTAAGTTGGAGCCAGGCTGTTTTAATTACCTCTCTTTTGCTGTTGTAAGACAATTAGGTCTGGGGGGAAATAGTAGCAGATTCTGTGACCTGTAGCTATTAAATCTGTCTATTAGGTGATTTTTTTGCTGTTAGACATTCATGACCAAACCATAACTGAGATGGATATCTAGCTTTCCAAGGCTATGAAGTTGAATTATTTTGGGTACATATATCTAGCCATCCATTAATGATTTGTATATAACATTCTAATACAACTTCTGAATTAGAATTCATGATAATTTCATTATGAAGTTGGCCAATCCTTTCAGAGATAAGAAAGGCTTTGGTTTGATTATCTACATTTTTTGTTCATTAAATTCTTTCATAACCAGGGACTTGTAGTAATTCTACATCAAATTTCTTGGCTAAATGGACTGAGGAAATTGAAAGATTGAAAGTAAAAGACTATGGAATCCCATGGACTTAACATGGATATTGGTTTCTTATCTCACTACATATGCCAACCTCATTCAGCCCTTACATCTGTATTCTCACCAATCCTCCAGAAGGGCCATTTTATTTTACCTCTTATTTGGAATAACAGATTAGAATAGTAGATTGTAATGTAACATAATGAATAGTAGAAATCAGAATGTATTTCTCCAGTCTGGGGACAGGAGATATAAATCTGCACAGCCAAGTGCCCCATTTCAAAGAAGAAAATGCTGTAAAGTCGCCTCCATGCTTCAGAGAAGACGGATAGCAGGGTCTCAATTAATTACTCTCAGAATTCCACAATTAAGGATACATCAATCTCCAATTTTGACATGTTTATTTCCTTCACTGTTTCCCCCCCAGAATTGAACCCAAACAAATGGTAACCATATAAACTAAGCTTATTATCCCTGTTAGATCCTTGAATCTGTTAAAGAGCTTCATTATGCTGTATGATAATTTACTGCTCACCCTCTACCTATATGAACAGACTGGTAATTTCTGTTTTTGTTTCTGTCTTGACTCTAACCAGCCCTTTCTGGCAACTAACCTCTCCCACCCTCTCTCTTCCTATATGTAATGGCTGAGGAAATTTCTTGCACACGAAAGCTCATACCTTGAATAAAACTTTGTTGGTCTTAAAGGTGCCACTGGATTCAAATTTTGTCCTGCTGCTTCAGGCCAACATGGCTATCTGGAGCATTTATATCTGTTTATAACCTGCATCTCAAGCACTCTATCCATTTAAAACTGTGCCTCCTCCCCGCCGCCCCCCCCCCCCACCCATTTCCAGCATGTTCTATTCTGGCTTGGAGAGGGGAAATTTTAACTTTTGTGCTATAGTGATATACCATGGTGACCCTTCCCATACAGAGGTGGTAAACCTCTGAATACCAGTTCCAGGAGGCAACATCATAGCAAAGTCACAGCCCCCATGCCCTGAAGGTGGCCCTCCAGAGTAACTGGCTGGCCAACACGTGTGACAGAATGTTTGACCATATGAACCAATGGTCAGTCCAGCAAGGCTCTTCTTATGTTCTTATAGCAGTATTTGTCTGAATGCAAGTTGCTGGGGCAACTGTGAAAGGATAGAGGTTACCTTTTCTTGCTAGTGAGATTTCCAGAAGTATCTGGCAGACAGTGTTGAAAACAGGATGTTTGACTGGACAGACCTTTGGACTGATCCAGCAAGCCTCTTACTTTATTCTTATGAAAGCTACAGTGCATATGTTGTGCTGTGTTGTTTACTCTACCCTCATGTTTACAGCAGGATTCATTTATTTGCATTTTTAAACCGTCCTCCCCTATAAACAGGGCTCAGGGCAGTGTACAACAAAGGCCATTTACGACTTCACAGTTTCTAAAACATAACTTAATTTACAGCTTAAAAACAGCAATAAAGGTAAAGGTTCCCTTGCTTGAAAGCCAGTTGAATCCGACTCTAGGGTTGCGGTGTTCATCTTCATTTCAAAGCCAAAGAGCCAGCGCTGTCCAAAGACGTTTCCGTGGTCATGTGGTCGGCATGACTAAACACCAAGGCACACGGAACGCCGTTACCTTCCCACCGAAGTGGTACCTATTTATCTACTAGCAATTTCTTGCTTTCGAACTGCTAGGTTGGCAGGAGCTGGAACTAGAGATGGGAGCTCACTCTGTCATGCGGCACACTCGGGTCTCGAACTGCTGAACTACTGACCTTCCACAGCCTGCAGTTCAGCGTCTTAACCACTTGAGCCACCGCAGCTCCAGAAAAAACAGCAATACATGTAACAGATAGATGGCGATAAACTGCCTGTAGTAGGCTACCACCCAGTGGGGTAAGAGGCTGGGGGAGAGACAGGAATGCCAGCTTGATGGAACTGTTGTTGTCCTCAGCCAAACACCTGGTGGAACATCTCTGCCTTACACACCCTGTGGAAACACAGGGCACAGATGTTATTCAGCAGAGAGTTCCACCAACCCTGGCCCTGGTTGAGAACCGGGGGGTATCTCTTGGGCCGAGGACCACCAAAAGATTCTTATCGAGTATAGTGCTCTTCGGGGGGTGTACCAGGAGAAGCGGTCCTGGAGATATGTAGATCCCTGACTGTTAAGGGCCTTAGGTAAACACCATAACTTTGAGCCTGATCCAGCACACTACTGGAAGCCAGTGCAGTTTTTGCAGCACAGGCTGGAGGTGTGCCTTATGTGGGATCCCCATAAGGATCTGCACAGCTGCGTTCTGTACCAGTTGGCGTTTCCAGACCAGTCTCAAGGGAAGCCCTACGTAGAACGAGTTACAATAGTCTAATCTGGAGGTGACCATTGTGTAGATTACTGTAGCTAGGTCAGGATGGGACAGGTAGGGGGCCAGTTGCATGACCTGGCGCAGTTGAAAAAATGCCAGTCTGGCAACATTTGTGATCTGGGCCTCCACTGTTAAGGAGGCATCCAGAATCACACCCAGGCTCTTGACAGTAGGTGCCGGTACCAAGGGCACACCATTAAAGGCTGGGAGTCAGCACCCCAACCCTGAGTCCGTCCCCCCCTCCCAGCCACAGAACCTCCATCTTTGCCAGATTCAGTCTCAGCTGACTCTGTTTTAACCATGCCATCACAGCCTCCAAACCCTTGGCCAAATTTGCTGGGGCAGTATCTGGCTGGCAACCCATGAACAGGTATAACTGGGTGCCGTCAGGATACTGGTGACAACCAAGCCCGAAATGCCATACCAGTTGGGCAAATGGGTGCATGTAGATGTTAAACACCATCGGAGAGAGGACTGCCCCATGTGGAACCCCACATACTAAGGGATGCCTAGTTGACACCCTCTCCCCAAGCGCCACCCTCTGTCCTCAACCTTGGAGGAATGAGGTAAACCATTTCAGGGCTACCCTGTGTACTCCTACATCAGTGAGGCAGTGAGTCAAAAGGTCATGATCGACCATGTTGAATGCTGTTGTGAGGTCCAGCAATTGCAAGACAAAAACAGACCACAGTAACTGACTAGGCTGGCAAACAAAAGAAAAACATAGGGTAAAATAGGGTCTAAGAGGCAAGTGGTCAGCCTAACCACACCCAGAATCAGCCTGGGAGAGTCAATATCAGCCTGGGAGAGTCAGTTGAAGTTGTCAAATACTGAATCCAAATATGGCCAAGGGGCCTCCAGTTCACATATTGTATAAACAGTTGGCAGGAGGTCGTGGCAGAGTGACAAAACTTTATATTTAATAATATAATTCAGTTATTTCACTGCTTTCTGCACATCTTTAAGTATGCTACTGAATTATTAAAGTGTGTGGGAAGAAAGGAGACTGCTATTTTCTAAAGCTGAGGGGAAGGCATTCTGTGCATGACCGGAAGTATTTTTCTTTCAGGACTCAACCTGTGTTGAAGACAAACTCTTGGGTCAAGCTCTAATGAAATCTTGGAACAAACTAAATAGTTAAGGAGGTCAACAGTAGTAGACCAATTTTAGTGGGGTAGCTACACTGTGGCAAAACCGAAAAGGAATCTTATGCCACTATAAAGTAACACCATAAACTGAGGACTCAGTTCTCACAATTCTCCGTGAGGACGCAAACCATTCGCCACATCTCCTCAATTTTCCTTCCCACTTAAGCATCTTTTCATTGTTGTGAGAGATCTCTCTCTTCATTCAGTGAGGCTTATTTCAAGGTCATTTAATGTACAGTGCACTTCAGTATTTTGGCTAGGTTCCTTGGCTGATGAGGCTTTCTGTTTCTGCTTTCATAAATCCTGTCCTTTTTCCTTTACTGTCTCTTACCTAATAAACAATGGCTATTCCATTTATGGTATCAGGAAGCCAAGTGACTAGTTTTGTTATGATATTTGGTTTGAATCTTTGTCTGGAAGTCCATGGTGGCTCTCAGCAAGCCGGCTCACACAGTGGGAATTTATGAAGATAGAGTGATGGAGAAAAAAAAACACATATATTCCACTCTGAGCTTTTTAGAAAAAGAGCAGAATAAAAGTAATGTAAACAACTCAATTGACAACGGTAACAAATGTAACTTTGAGCGACTGGACCATAAAGCAGAGTTCATCTGTAGGCACTTTCCTGCAATCCCTTTAAATGACCCTTTTCATTCTCTTACTACTGAATGGGAAGTCCTCTTTTCTTCTCTCAACATCAAACAGAACCCATTTTACCTTTCACATCTTGATGTTTCTTTCTAAGCTACAAAGCTCTTCTTGAACAGAGGCCACATGTTATTGTTCATTTGAGTTGCTTCTACATGGAGGTTTTGCTTCACCCCCCCCCCCCAAAAAAGGTGCAATGTTTTTCGATTGGCTTCTTCATGATCTCAGTGTGCAGTCATCACTTTTTGGGTTTTCCCAGATCTGCTTTCATACAATCTTTCTAGAAAGATCATGCTCAGAGAGGGTTTGGAATCCATGTGGACAGAAAGATGAGGATTTCTGCACCTCTGCCCCCATCTGATGCCACTTCTCCTCTTACTAACCATTCCTCCACCATTCAGAGCTTTTTTTAAAAAAGGGGGGGGGAAGCTATATTGTTATAGCATCACTACATTACAGCAATACCTACTATTGATTTTTTTCTCAAAGTTGGCCAAAACCACTCTGGTGGTGTAAGGGTGGAAATGACAGGTGTGAAAGAACACAGTGGAGAGTCTATCCATGTGGAGCATCTGCTTCTGCCACAAATGCCTCTGCATTTGTAGTGGCAGTAAGAGAACATAACAGGAAATCATGGTTGTGTGAAAGCAACCTGGGATTCCTAAGAATTCCATAAGCAACCTGTTTACTTCATTTATACCCCACCTTTCTCCCTACTGGGAACCCAAAGTGGCTTACATCACTTTCCTCTCCTTCATTTTATCCTCACAACAAGCTTGTAAAATAAACTAGGCTGACAGGCCCAACGTCACCCAGCAAGCTTGCATGGTAGAGTGAGAATTTGAACCTGGGTCTCCCAGATCCTACACTAGCACTACTCTCACATAACAAGAACATAGTTAGAAAACTACAAAAAGAATGGACTGCTTTTTGCCTAGCTTTAAGTAGGAAGAAACATATGAATTTGCGGCTACATTCAGACATCATGAACAAAAACAAGACTATTTATGATTGGCATGCACATGGCTTGTTGTCATGCTTGCACATTCCCTTCCCTCCCAAGTAGAGTTCCACTGAAGACTTCCTGATTTCAGAAGGCTTGAAACTCCAATTTAATATGATGTCAGAATGTGGGCACATGAATAAATGTTTCTTTCGCCATAGACCTGAATTCTAAACTAGTATATTAAGCCAGTCCTAAGAAGCAACAAGGACTGTTAGCATATATGTAACATTAAAAGCTAGTTGTTCAAGCTGGATTCAGGAAAGAGGCACTAGATATCATATTGCAAATTTACATTGGTTACTGGAGCATACAAGAGAATTTCAGAAGAAAATCAGCTTGCATCTCATAGCTTTTGACAGTGTGGATTATGGAAAGCTATGGTTGATTTTAAAAGAAATGGATGTGCCACAGCATCTGACTGTTTTGATGCACAACCTGTACTCTGGATGAGAGGCTACTGTTAAGACAGAATAGGGAAAAACAGAATGATTTCCAATTGGCAAAGCTGTCAGACAAGGATATATTTTTATCATCCTGTCTGTTCAATCTATATGCAGAACATATCATAAAGAAAGCTGGATTAGAATTAGATGAAGGTGGATGGCAGGCAGGAACATTAATAATTTAAGATATGCAGATGACACCGCTATTACTGACAGAACATAGTGAAGACTTGAAACAACTACTGATGAAGGTTAAAGCAGAATTTTTTATTGGTCTTAAGGAGCTGCTGAACTCAAATTCTTGTACAGACTAATGCAACTACCCACCTGACACTATAAATTTGGTAGAGCAAGGGCACTGCCAGACACTATTGATGATATGAACTAGAAATCTATAAACAAACATGAGTTTTCTCACCTCTTTGATGACATACTGTACTTGTTCAGAATGCAACACAAGAGTTTTAATGGCACTTGGCTTGCAGGGAGAAAGTTCTTTATACATAACAGGAGTGTAGCATCGCATTGCATATCTGAGGTCACTGGACTGCCGCCTCTCCTCCAAGATGTCTTCAAAGTCATATTTTTTCTTTGATGTGAGATTTTTCTGCTGGGAAAACAACCAATGAAGAATGAGACAACATATTACTCTCCACAATGTACCTTTTAAGCCAGGCTTGTCAAAGAAGATATATTTATGTGGCTATATATACAGACTCGACTGTGCAACTGAACAACAACATATACTGATTTATATATCCTAATTTAGCCCCCCCCAGTGTCCAATAGCACACCAGCACAATATAAGCAAGAGAAAGTTATAGTAGCCTGTTTCTAAGATTGATTTAGTTAAAACATTGTATTGCCGTTATCACAACCAAGAATAAGGTGGTTTTATGGAGAGATATCACTCCAACACCTTTCCTGGTTTGTTACAGTGCATTAAACTTATTCTAAATCTATCAAGATTATAACTGGCAACTTTGATTCATGCTTAGACAGTACAATTAAAACGGATTAAGTCATACTCAACAGATATTATATATAATTTAAAAGCAGAACACCACTCCCCTCCAGGAAATTATTTTCCACTTTCTGCAACAGATAAGAACAGCCTTCCCATCTCTAGGCAGAGAGAAGGAACACAGCGCTCCGTCTTGCGCAATGAATGCACCTGTCCAACATGCAGAGAATTAAAGTATTACCCAATCAGCAATGGCTACACAACTCAGGTTTATACTGGCACAAGTCTTTACAAACACCAAACAAGAAAATCAAAGATATTGGTTCAATGGTGCTGACAAAGCCAAATAAGAGAGCCACTTCCATGGAGTCTATTACCAGTTTCGGAAACCTACCCCAGGTCCCTGTGTGTCCTCTTCCAAGTAAGTATACAGAAGTATCTGGCTTTAATGTCAGGTTCAAACTACATACTGACCTATGCCTCTAGCACATATTTGAAGACATGGAATATGAAAGGGTTAAAGCAGCATCCCTCCATACACCCGATAGACTTTTCGTTGTCTAGAATCCCCAGACGTGACGTCCAGTCCCCGGGCAATGTGGAAGACTGACACATGAAGCGCCACAGCCTTCTTGCTTATAGCTACAGGCGCTGCGCCTTTTAACAGGCAATTCAGTAAGTGCAGCTTTCCTCATACCCTTCATCGTCATATCGAATGAGAACGGACTTAACTGGTTTTCGGAATATTCTGTCCATACACAAAAGGTGACAGCCCCGTCACGGCTTGCTGCCTACACTCCCGGGGCGGGGCAGGAGGGACAGACGGGGCCGCCGCCGCCGGTCCCCCGGCCGGAACGGAGGTTTTCACACACACTCAATCAGCCGTGCTTGCCAATCACAATGCAGCACGCCCGCCTCCTTCATCGCTGCCGACCCTACCCCCGCCACGCAAAAAACCACCTACAGAATACATGGGAGTCCCTCGCCGAGTGCTGCCCCCGACCATTGCCGCCATCGCCAGTTTCTTCCACCGGCGGCCGCTGCCCGGCTAAACTCTCTCCTCCCTGTTCGGCTTTCTCCACGGCCTCGGCCGGCGACCGATTGCGCCCATTAGCCCGCCCCTGTTGCAACCTTCCTGCCCCGGCGGCTCTTCGAACCAAGCCCGACTGAGGGAGGAGAGAAGGGCGGAAGCACCCCGTGGGCGCCGCCATCTTGGCTAAGACGGTAGTCGCATGCGGCCAAATCTCCTTCAGCGGATTTGCGCCTTGTGCTGCTCCTTTTGAGGGGAGGAGGAAACGGGCGCATGGCGAAGACGGAGAGTCTGGCGGGCGAGCGAGAAGCGGAGACGGCGGAAGAGGATGCGGGTATCGCCGTCTGCTTGCTGGATACTGTCTTGGACTCCTTGTACGATTTTGGTACGTAAAGAGTCTCGTGTCTGCTCCTGGTAGATAGTTCGTGGTCCGCGTCTGATGTCAGGCTCATTTGCTCGGGAGTTTTACATGTATCAGGAACCACCTCCTCCCCCTTTTTCGCATAACCGTTTCTCGCTCTTATTTCTTTTACTCATGAGGATTGCTTCCATTATTGATTGGAAATAACCATGACGCTGAACTGCAGGCTGTGGAAGGTTGGTAGTTCAGCAGTTCGAGACCCAAGTGTGCTGCATGACGGAGTGAGCTCCCATCTCTAGTTCCAGCTCCTGCCAACCTAGCAGTTCGAAAGCAAGAAATTGCAAGTAAATAAATAGGTAGCACTTCAGTGGGAAGGCAACAGCGTTCCGTGTGCGTCCGGGCGTTTAGTCATGCCGGCCACATGACCACGGAAATGTCTTCGGACAGCGCTGGCTTTGAAACGGAGATGAGCACTGCAACCCTAGAGTCGGATTCGACTGGCTTTCGAGCAAGGGAACCTTTACCTTTAACCCACTAAGATCCTAATATCTGCGGGTGAGTGGGCAGGTTCAGTCGGGAACTCCCACCTATGGTTATTAAGAATATGCAACTGCTGTTACTACACATGTATTTAAACACAGACGTAAGAGAGGCAATACAACCAATGCACTTTAACATTTAAAATAAACTCTTTATATAAAATAAGCATGGAGGTTTTCATATAAATCCTCATTCACTCCTGGTTGGTTGCTATTACTTCATAGCAATGAATCTTCAGGATATTACTGAGTACAGATATCTTCAGCATCCACAAGGATGCACAGAACAGAAAAAATACTAAGCACATAGATAATACATATATTGTAGGTCCATATGTTGTAAGCTCACAGATACTGGAACAGCATATGAGGTTTCCAGGCTGTACTTGGGATGCTGCAGCTCTTCTCAGTTGACTCCAGGATTTACCTGCAATAATTCAAGGCAGGCCTTAACACAGCAAAGTCTATATAGGCCTCTCCCCAAGATGTTGCCTCTTTCTGGGCCAGGCTGAACTGCTGGCTCCTGGGAAGGCTAGAAGCACTGAGCATGCTCATTAACTAAGTATAGAAGGGGGGAAAGGGAGTTAATTGCCACACCACCTATTGGCAAAAGCAGGCATGCCTGATCCCTGTATGCTGTTAACAGCTACAAAACTGCATGGGTTACACATGGACTATATGTCGCTTCATAAGGTCTGTCTATTTCCGAGATAAAATGTCCTGCTCCTAAATTTACTCTGTAATTCTGATGGCTGTGTTGGTCTGAAGCAGCAGAACAAAATTTGAGTCCAGTGGCATCTTTAAGACTAACAGAGTTTTATTCAAGGTATAATCTTTTGTGTGTATGCACACTTGTTAGTCAACATATGTAAGGGGGGAATAACTCCCGTTGAACTAGATAGAATGGAGTAAACTGGTTTAGCTGGTGAGGCTTAATCCCAGGTAATTGTGCATGGCATTGCAATCCAGAGATAAGGTAGGTGCATCAATTAATGTTGAAAACTAGAGGAAAGTATCCAGAGGTGCTGAAAAATTCTGGTTTTGAGTTTATAGAATGACCCAAAGTTTTGTGTATTGAAGAGGCAGGAGACGATGGTGAAACGAAAGAAGGTTTATTCAAAGTATTGCTCAGCTCCAGACTGGACTGGACAGCTCTGCATAGAGCGGCACTCCAACTTATACGATTTCATAGTGCACTATATACATTGTAACAGTAAACATGGGGTCTCATTGGACCTAAGCAGAGTTCTACAATTGGTTACCCTGGGTGGCAGACAGCCAATCATAATGCGAGAACTAGGATACCAGAGACACTTCAAACATCATAGAACAGCATAGAATCAAACCCAATACACAACCCAAAGCGTTTCAAGTTTTACAACTGGGGGGGAGGTCTTTTGTAATTCTTTCTAGAAAGAGTAACAAATTCTGTATCTGATTCATAAGTAAAATAGTAGACATCATGAGAATATACTGAAGTTGGTAGTTGGTTGGTTTACTTTGAGAGTGTATATGCCGCCTATTTGGTCCTGCTCAAGGCAGTTTACAAGTAAAAACAATACCTTAAAATTGTCAGACATCATTACTTATCAGCATCTACATGCGCCCCCTTGCCCAGATTGCCCGGAGGCATGGGCTGAGTTGTCACCAATATGCGCCCAGCTCTACCTGATGTTGGGCGGCCAGTCTGACTCTAGCTCAGAAGATCTAGACCTGGCGTTACAAGCCGTGGCCTGATGGCTTAGACTTAGCCAACTGAAATTGAAACCGACAAAGATGGAGGTCCTGTGCTTGAATCGGAGCGGCCCAGGGTTAGGGATCCCACTCCCGAACTTCGATGGGGCTCCGTTGATGCCAGCATTGGTGATTAGGAACTTGGGAGTGCTCCTAGATGCCTTAACAATGGAGCCGCTGCCAAGTCGGCCTTTTACTATCTTGGGCTGATTAGGCAGCTGGTTCCCTTCCTCGAACACAATGACCTGCAAACAGTGATCCACGTGATGGTCACCTCGAGACTGGGCTACTTAATGCTCTCTTCATGGGGCTGCCCTTGGCACAAATCCAGAAGCTACAGCTAGTGCAAAATGCTGCAGCCAGGCTTTTTATGGGCCTCCCCATGCGCGAGCACATCCGGCCTGTGCTAAAAGCATTGCACTGGCTGCTGATAGTATAACGAATTCGCTTCAAGGTGCGGGTTCTTACCTTTAAAGCCCTATATGGTCAAGGACCTGCATACCTGAGGGACCGCCTTTCCCCACATGTTCCCCGGAGAGCACCGCGTTCAGGGCTCCAAAATCACCTGACCCTCCCTGGTCCAAAAGAGGCCACGCTGGCCTCAATCAGGACCAGGGCCTTCTCAGTGGTGGCTCCATACTGGTGGAACGAACTCCGAGATGACATCAGGGCCCTGCAAGACCTCTTACAGTTCCGCAGGGCCTGCAAGATGGAGCTCTTCCACAAGGCTTTTAATTAGGAGCCGCACGTAACAACTGCACTGTGTTAGGCCCTCCCCCTGGATGTTCCATTAGCATCCTGTGCCTGCCAGCAAAACCAGAAAAGATAAGCTGAATTCCAACTCTGACCATTCCCTTTTGTTTAACCAACATGTCCTGCTCTGACGGCTATACAATTTTCTAATGTTATTATTACCATCTGTTCTAGCTCTAGCGCCCTGCACTTTATGTTTGTTATTATTGTATGATAAATTAAGATGTTTAAGTGTTGCTCTATGTATTTTATATGTCTCAGTGGGGAGGGTGGGATATAAGTCGAATAAATAAATAAATGAACTACTGAGCTCTAAAAATACCATCAAATCACACCTCAGATCAAAAGCAGCACCCTTTTTAAATGCATGTGTAAAAAGAAATGTTTTGCTGCCCTGACTCCTAAAAGCCTGTATGGTAGGTGCCAGGTGAGTCTCAAAGGGGAGAGTATTCCATTGGCAACTACTAGAAGAAGGAGGAGGAGATTGGATTTATACCCCTCCCTTCACTACCCAAAGGTGTCTCAGAGCGGTTTACAATCTCCTTTCCCTTCCCCTCCCCTCCCCTCCC
>NW_015168102.1:98717-102709 GCF_001447785.1 Gekko japonicus
AGAAGAGATCAGGGCCCTGCGGGATCTTTTACAGTTCCACAGGGCCTGCAAGATGGAGCTCTTCCACCAGGCTTTCAATTAGGAACCGCCACACCACTACCACCAACATCTATGGTTATGGGTTGGCCCCAGCCTGAAGATTGAGCAATACCATTGAGTGATGCCGAAAGATCGCTGACTCGGAAACAATTGCTTGTATACTATATAGTATGCCATCTTAATTACTGAAAGATGATTACTATCACTAGCACTTGGATTATCTGATTGTTCTAGATGTTTAAAATGTTTTAACTTTTGTATATGGTTTTATGGTACCGGTTACCGACTAATATAAGCCACCCTGAGCCTGTTCGCAGGGAGGGCGGGGTATAAATGGAATTAATAAATATAAATAAAATTTTTAAATGGGCAGGGGTGGGGAATCAAACTCAGTTCTCCCAGATTAGAGTCCACACTTTTAACCACGACACCAAACTGGCTCTCTGTCTCTAGCTGCCACCCATCTCCTCTCTGATGGGGGGGGGGGGCACAGAGAGCAGAGCTTTGTAGGCAGATCTTATGTCTAACTCCAGTAATTGTGATGGATATTTACTCTCTCCGGTGCCAGAGGCAGTGTGCCTTTTCCCATCAGATTCTGCAGAGCATGGGAGGGAGGGTACTGTTGCGGTCAGTCTGCTTGTGGGTTTGCTAGAGGCAGCTGGTTGGCCACTGTATGAACAAAACGATGGACTTCATGGACCTTTGATCTGATCCAGCATGGCTCTTCTTACTCTAATCTGTACCCTAATCTGGCCTCACCTGGAGTACTTTAAGAAAGATGTAGATGAACTGGAACAAGTTCAGAAGGAAGGAACCAAAAGGGGGCGCAGGGCAGAAAACATGAGGAAACAATGAAGAAATTGTGTATATTTTGCTTGAAGATGGGAAGACTAAGTGGGGACATAATCACTTTCTTCTAATTTCTGAAGTGCTGCCACAGACATGAGGGCACAGACTTGTTTACTGGGTCTCTACAGTGTAACACTAGATATAATGAACTTAAGTTTCAGTAGGGCAGGTTTCAATTGAATGTTAGGAAAAACTTCCTAATGGCAAGAGCAGTTCAACAATAGGACCAGTTGGGGGGGGGGTTTTTTCCCTTACTAGATATCTTCAAGAAGAGACTGGACAAAGTAATCTTTTGGGGATACTCTAGTTTTTTATTTCCTGAACCAAGCAGGGTTGTACTAATCTGGTTTATAAATCCCCTTACTTTTTGATGATTCTTTCTGAGGAGAGCTTCAAGAGGAAAAGAATGGTAAACCATGTGCCTTCTTATAAAAGTAAAGCCGGCGTTTGTGCTGCACAAGCAACTGCCCATGGCAAGCAAACTCCTTATTACACAGGCACCTCATTCAAGGGTGTGCATTTGTGCGGGCTGGATGTTCCCTTCTAATTTGTGTTAATAGATTTTTATTTGAATTTTTAAAGGAATACAGAATTTTAAAAAAGGGGGGAAGGGGGAAGAGCATAAGAAATATAGTTAAAAAAAACTACAATGTAAAGGGCAATTTTACAAAAGTTAGAGACATTACTTATTTAAAATGTATATGTATACAATAACAGAAAAAACTAGAAAGGAAAATATGACATTATAGCTTAGAAAATTTATGACATCATATATATATAGGATTGTAACTTATAAGAAAATATGGCAACATTGTGTGTGTGTGTGTGTGTGTATGAGTCAATAGCTTATACAATATAGCAACCTAGTCAAAATATTCTTTCCTTTTCTCATGATATATTATCTTTTATATCATACTAGGAATAAGGCCCGTTGTGGAAATAAATACAACGAGATCTAGAAAGAGGCTCTGGGAGAGTGCCCCGGCCTTGGGCACTCAGTGTTAATTTGCTGTGGTGACCTCAGCAGGGTATGACACCAAGTCCACCATTTTCTCCAGAGGAACTGATCTCTGCCACCTGAAGAACAATTGTAATTTTGAGTGATCTCCAGCCCTCACCTGGAGATTGGCAACAGTGGTTCCCCATAACGGAATGGCTGGTTTGGAGGGTGGAGTCTATGGCATTGTACCTGTCTGAGGTCCCACCCCTCCTGAAACCTCATCCTCTCCAGGTTCCATCCATCAAATCTCCAGGAATTTCCCACTTGGAGTTGGCAACCCTATCTCCTTCCCAGTCAATCATCAACCTACCTTTATTTCCCCCTCTTCAGCTTTCCACCCCCCACACTCCTGCAGCCTCTCCCGTGCTCTGAAGCCCTGACTGCTACGTCATATTGGCTGTCATACAGGGGCCATCTCAGCAGGATATAAGGACACAGAGTTTCTGAGTGATCTTCAGCCCTCACCTGGAAATTGGCAACTGTGGTTTCTCCCAACAGGCACTAAGGGTACCTCAGAACACATTTTACCTCAGAACAGCAACAGCAAACTGTTTAGAATGATAGAAGCAAAGGCCTCTAACGACTTCTGTGCTCTGAGGCAAAGGCCAATCAAGCTACATATGCAAATAACCTCTGTGTTCTGACTGGCTATGGGGGGGAGAGGAACAGCAAACTGTTTAGAATGTTGGAGGCGAGACTCAGGCAATGCAGCCAGTGGATAGGGACAGCTTCTGAGTGACAGATCACAGAGCCAAAGGCTGTTGGCGCCGTGTGGAATGTTCAGCAGCGTGCCACCACCAACAGAGAATTACTATATAGAGAGATTTTATCTATTTTACCTATTATATAAAATAACATGTGTAACATAAGAATTTTTGCAGAATTTTCATACAGCAATCAGACAACAGTCACACAAATATAATACCCTTATTACTTATTATCATATGATATTAAGCCATTCAAATATGTACCTACAAAGATTTATTATAACAGTCATAGAAAAGTTTTCAAATTCTTTCAGTCTTTGATTAATATAGTTTTCTCAGTTTTTTCATAATTGTATATTCTTGCATCTTGTCTAATTTTCAGAGTTGGGCAAACTCTTCAAAAATTTTTTAATTTCAGTATGTATTTCCTTCCAATATTTGCTAATTTTTTGCAAGATCACCAAATATGGTAGAAAGTACCATCTATCTCTTTGCACTTCCAACATAATCCTTGATTATTTTTATCCATCTTCTCAATGACTCTTGAAGTGATGTATCAGCAATAAAACATTTTGTACCAGTTTTCTCTAAGTGCTTGATTCGCTGTAAATTTAATATTTTGTCCATAGCTTTTCCCATTGCCGGAATAAGATCTGTTTCCCTAAGTTTTGTGACCATTTCACAATGCATGTCTTAACTTGTTCTGTTTCTATATCATATTGTAGTAGAAGTTTATAGATATGACCTAAGAGATTATCGTTTTTATTCAAAATTATATTTTCAAATTGAGTAAAGTTTTTTTAATGTATCTCCTTTGTAGCGCTTATCTTCTTTAAGCCTTGATGTAAGTTGAAGGTATGTTAACAATTGTGTCTTTTTTCCTTCTCCATTAATAACTTGCCAGGATTTGATTTTCCCATTTTTATTAGTCATGTTTTTCCCCCCACTATAAACTACAAACTAAACAAACTACAAATTCAGAGTAGCAAGGTACATTGATAACCTATCTTGCTCTTTGGATGCTTCCCTACAAATTTATGTTTACAATGTATCATTTAATTTCTAATTAATAAGTATTCAAATAGAAAGTACAAAAAATTCTTGGTTAATGTATCGCATATGGACAATAATATAATTTCTTTAAATTTTAACATAGAAAAATCTTAGGTCTTCATTTGGATGTCTTCTTTTATTTTATTTTATTTATTTATTTATTTATACATTCGATTTATTTGCCGCTCTGACCCCGAAGGGTCCCTGAGCGGTTTACAGGTAGTTTCAAATACATTTTTCCCTAACTAAGGCTCTACACTATACAGGCGTGGGGCTGCCTACCGGCACCCAGGTGGCAGGGCTGTTGTTCTCCGGCTCCGGCATTCTTCCTCCAGGCGGTCTTC
>NW_015168102.1:102894-103026 GCF_001447785.1 Gekko japonicus
TTGTTGATCTTTTTGCGAATTTAACAAATATTTCCCCTGGAAGATTTTTTTTTTTACAAACTCTGAGTAGGTTCTATAGATCATATCTGTATCAGCTTGCAATATTTTAGGTTTGCTGTTGATCAAGGGGGC
>NW_015168102.1:104303-107808 GCF_001447785.1 Gekko japonicus
TTTTGTTAGTTCTTGTTAGCAGTTATGTAATTAACAGAGGCTGGAACCCTGAGGTCTGATTTAGGAGTGCCCCAGGCCGTAGGTATGCTCAGTGGCTTTTCTTTACTACTTTTTGAAACCTGAATCATCACAAATTACTTTGGAAAGTCTCCTCTGCTTCAAGCACAGCTTGCCTTGTGGCGGTCGTGAGCTGTTGAAAGAAACAAGCTGTACAGGGATTAGCCCACCCAGGCCAGTCCAGGGATGGGAGGGAATCCTGTACTTTTCAGTACATTAACCAACAAGCCACGAGACAGTCTGTACCATCTTTGGTCTTCACAACAATTTGCCACCAGAACCTCTTTTCACTAGTCCCTGCCTTTCCTAAGGGAGAGATTCCAGCCCTTAGTTAGCATCTGGGATTTAACACAGTAGCAACTCTATCCAGAGATGCACACTCTTACCAAGGTAGCATATGTGGTCAGGGTTAGGCACATGATTTAGACTTGGAATTCAGTTACAACATCAAAGACAAGTTAGCAATAAGAAGGATCTTTATTCAGTACAGAGCTTAGCATAGACTACCAGAGATTACAAAAATAACAAAGGCTAGGGCAATTTGCCTTAACTACACATTGAAGATACATAGTTACCACATCAGGAACATCCACAGTCCAGAATAATCCAAGGGATTTTGAATGGAAATCCCATTTTTGCAGACAATGACAGGGGAGAGAGCAAGAGACTCAAGAACAGGAAGAAGAACTCACTCCCATAGGGATCAAACAATTATACCCCAATTCCAGTCACAAATTAGATGTGACCATCAGCCAATTGCGAGTGGGCATTGGTGTGCCCAATTGTTGGTTGCTATAGCTGCATGTGGGGATAGGTTATAAGTTTGGGACCCTGCCTGCAGTCATCTAACCCAAACTCCAGCTACTTCATTGTGTACGTGACTGGTCGCAAGTGGGCCAAAAGTGTAGCCATGAGATCTGGCGTTTGGCATGAAAGTGTGAAAGAATGTGGGTTTATGGCATGGCTATTGAGGCCATGTGGCCTCACCATTTGGCTTGCAGCAGGAAACAAGACACAGCATGTTATCAAAAGACATCACAGGAGAAGGCATGTGAATATAGAAGCAATATTTCTATACACAAGCTCAAAGTCCCCTTGGGAGTATGAGACTAGTTACTTGTTCTTTCTTTTTTTAAATTTGTGTGTATGTTTGTATGCCTGGAAGTTATGGTTGACTTCTGGTGACCCCTAGTGGGGCTCGGACATTTCAGAGAGGTAGCTTATTATTGCTTGCCTCTGCATCCCAGCCCTGGTATTCCTTGGAGGTTTTCCTTCCAGTACATGCCAGGGTCGTCCCTGCTTAGCTTCCGAGGTTAGGACACTAGTTACTGGTTATTGAGTTCTTATCCTATGTAGCTGTCGGCCACGTAATCACTGGTTTGGCTCTGTCAATAGATAGATTAGCTCTGTTTTACTAATCAGTGATGACAATACCATATATAATTATGTCTGTCTTAAGCAGGGATACATAAACCTGTTAATCCTGGGTTATTTATTTTCATTTTCACGTACTTCTTATTCATCGTCATTCTAGGTTCTTTTAAAAATGTTTAGGTGATTCTTCTATGTTTATATCTTAGAAGTCATGAAATCTTTGGATACTTAAATCCAGTGACTGGAGCTGTGAATGGGCAAGACAGATCTTTCTAAAAACCTGAAAAGGCCCTGGGTTTGCAGAAAAATGTGAAATCTGAAAAAAAATCATTGGGGGCTTTAAAAATTGAAAATAATAAAAGGAGAGTGCCTGTAGCTGATCATTGCAACCAATAATGTCACTTAAGACAATGCTTCCACCTGGATTGAATTGAAACCTTGCTTTCCTGTCTCATTACCAATGCTCATTTCTCCACGCCTGCTATCCCTTTGCATATCTCACCTAAATCTAATCAAACTTTGTATCATCCGCAAATTTAGCCAGGTCCCGCTGTGATCCACTTGGGCTGTGTGGGTTTCTAACAGCTTAGTATTGGCTTGCTTCCCGTTTCGCTGCTTTTTACGCTGTAGGGTAGGGTTCTTCCAAGAGTCCCCCCCCCCCTTCTCTCTGGAGCTTTGCCGTCTCACTGTCAGTTCCTCCACCTGCTTTGCATTTGTCTTTCTTTTGAAACTTCTTCACTCACTTTTTTAATCACTGGGTGTCTTCTCATAGGGAAAGTCCTTTTTGGTTAGGTCCTTGCATGCTCTGGTCTAGTAACGTCTCTGGCCACCATTGCTGGCCTTGGGGCAGCGAGACCTTGAGGAGCAAAAAAGAGCCCCAAACCCCAAGCCGTGGCTTCAGGAGCAGCTCCTTCAGCGCTTCAGGCTGGAAGCTCCCTACAAGAGCTTCAGGGGGGGATCGAATCGCACCTATCGGAGCTCGATGGAGTGTGTTCGTTCGCGAGTCGCCAAAATCGGAAGCCCCTTTATTAGTCATGTCTTGATATGTTATAAAGTCATTATAACATATCAAGTTCCTCTTAGGTTTGTTGTGACATTAAAGGTGATATTGGGGGACTTATTCTTGTGACCACCAATTTTTTAGCAAGCTATTTCTGATAACATGGCCTGTACCTGTCATAGGGTTTTTTTAGATGTTTCCCCAGTTGTTTTAATCCAAAGGTGTCAATGTAAGCCATCAGACAAGTCTGTTGTTTCTAGTGTCATTAATCTTTTATTCGGGTATTGGATCCAGTCAGAAGTCCAAAGCAGGCAAGCTGCTTGATGATACAACTTAATATTGGGAATCGCTAAACCTCCTCTTTTTTTCATCTTGTAAAACTTTAAAACTGACCCTTGGTTTCTTACCATTTCCATATGAATGTGTTTATCTGTCTCTGCCAGTCTCTTAGAATCTTATCATGTACCGTATTTTTCGGACTATAAGACGCACCTGACCATAAGACGCACCTAGTTTTTAGAGGAGGAAAACAGGGAAAAAAATATTCTGAACCCTGGGGCTTGTCATTCCAGTTCCTGAACACTCCTGGCTCTGACTTTGAATACCAAGAGAAAGACAGAGAAAAGGAGAGGAAGGGAAAAGTTGAGTAAAAAGCTCCTTTACTGCTGAGAAGAAGAAAAAAAGATTGGTGCAAAGCACACTCATTAGGGGCAGTTGAGCTGTGTTGTACAGGGCACATTAAATCATCAATGCTCCCCCCCCAGGGAACTGACTTTGTTTGTGCTTTTAATTAGAATTGATTGGCTTATCTCTGAAACATGGGAAATGGATCCACAGCAATTCCATTTAAAATAAAACAAAAGAAACAGTTATAGAGACTGGGGGAGTTCACATCAGGAGTAAAACAAGGCAGGAAGGAACCCAGAGATATGACAGAGCTTCTATTCCTGATGTTCCAATAAGCAGATAACAGAGGACAGATAACAACCTCCCGGAGAAAGAGCTGTGCCTCTGCTAAAGCTACAAAAGACATAATTTCAGAGCATATAAAGAATGAGAAGAAGAAGGGATAAT
>NW_015168102.1:109343-109937 GCF_001447785.1 Gekko japonicus
GAAGTTGTTAAGAAATTCTCAAAGAATAAAGTTCCCAGGTTTGATGGATTCACACTCGAGTTCTTTCAGAGTTTTATTGATATGGTAGCAAATCCTTTATTATCAGCTATAAATGAAATTTTTGCAGCACAGTAGTTACCAATATCATGGCTGAATCCAAAATTATAGTAATTTTAAAACTAGGAATGGACCCAATGCAGGTAGGCTCATATAGACCTATCAGCCTATTAAATTATGATTCTAGAATAATTGCCTCGTCAAGGTATATCAATGAAGACCAATTGGGTTTCATCTCTGGTCATTCAGAAATAACAAATATTAGGAAACTTACTAGCTTACGCCATTATGTAAAAAAAGACAATCTCAAAGCTGCATTTTTATTTTTTGATGCAGAAAAGGTTTTTGATTTGGTTGAGCATACTTTGGAATGTTTAAAGGCTTACGGGTGTAGTGTTCCTTCTAAGCTGAGTTAGTGTGAGCTAGCTCACAGTCTTTTAGCCTCTGGCTCACACATTTTTGTCTTAGCTTGGGAAAGATGGCTCCAAAGCAAACTGATTTATGCAGTAGCCAAATCATTCACTCACAACTTTAATG
>NW_015168102.1:110108-130794 GCF_001447785.1 Gekko japonicus
AGGAATGCCTTATTGTTTAATTTGTACATTGAGGTATGAGCAATAGCAATACAAGATCTGGATTTTAATATATGGTTTGCAAATAGGAGCTTCTCAGTATAAGATAATGTTTTTGCGGATGACGTCATAATTTTCTTAACGGAGATCAAGGAATGTAGTAATCTTGTAAGTATTTTATTTCATCTATTTGTGGAAGCCGCCCTGAGCCTGCTTGCAGGGAGGGCGGGGTATAAATCAAATGAATAAAATAATTTTATTTAAAAAATAAAGTTTCAGACTATAAGATAAATGTTGACATAATCATGCCATGTAATGGTGCCCCCCCCTTTTTTTGCTAAAGTTGTATATTTTGTTATCTTTTGTATTTTTTCATTAAAAGTTGTAAAATTTGATAGTAAAGGAGAGCAAAAAAAAGTCACAAAGCATTAAAACAGCAGAAAAAATCAATGAGATCTGATTACACTAGTGGTTAGAGTATCTTACTAGGATTTGGGAGACCCAAGTTTGAACTTACACTCATCACAGAAGGTCACTGGATAACTTCAGCCAGTCACGCTCTCTCTGTCGGCATGTGCATAGAAAATGGCTTAACAAGATTGTAGCTTGTTAGACAGATCATGGTGATCTAAATGACAGTCAAAGGTCACATGACTGGACATGTTGCATCAGCCTGCAGGAGGTGCTTCATTGACTCAGCATCTCTGTGCTGATTGGATACTTGGACTACTCCATGTGTATATAAATCTGTGCTGTATATAAATCTGTGCTGTATATACCACTGTATGCCAGTATGGTATCAGGTTGCTTGGCGAAGCACTTTGTCAGTGGAAACTGTGAATACATGGACTCTGTATATAATGTAAATAAAAGTGTAAATAGCACCAACCTAAGCTGGTGTGTGCAACTTCTATATGACTCTGCAACACTCGCTGAAGGAAGAGGAGATATGTCATCAGCCATCATTGCTCACAAAACCGTCACTCTCAGCTTAACTTACCTCACTCACATGGTTGTTGGGAAGATCGTCCAGACTTCATTACTGCAACTCGCTCTACGCGGGCCTACCCTTAAACCTGATCTGGAAGCTTCAGCTGATACAAAATGCAGTGGCGTGCCTGCTGCCTGGGACATCTGTGCAGGCACACATTCAGCGAGTGCTGCACCAACGGCATTGGTTGCCAGTTGAGTACCGAATTAGGTTTATGGTTATGGTAGTAACCTTTAAGGCCCTATGTGGCCAGGGACCAGCATGCCTGTGGGACCGTCTCTCCTGTATGTGCCCTGAAGAGCCTTGTGCTCTTCAGACCAGCACTAGTTAGTAGTCCCCAGCCCAAAAGATGTCTGCCTTGTCTCAACCAGGGCCCTGCAGGATTTGTTACAGTTCTGCAGGGCCAGTAAGATGGAGCTGTTCCACCAGGCCTTTGGTTGGGGTGGCGGATGTCGAATAACGTTGGCCTCCCCTGCTTCAAGCGCTCCATGGCACCACTTATATTATGGGTTCCAGGTAGGGATACTAGGTCCTACCTGTCTGCTGGCGGGGGACTCCCAATCCTTCCTGGTGCATGCACCACAGTGATGTCACCCAGAAGTGATGTCATTGTGTTTGTTTCTGGCATTGGGGCAACACTCTAGGTTTTGGGCAAAAACTCTCAAAACCATAGAATTATGCCCAAAACCTAGACCATCACCCCCAATGTCAAAATGTGATGACATCACTCCCGGGTGATGTCATTGCACCAGCAGCGCTAGGAGGGAACTTCTTGGGGGTGGGGCTTCCCCTGCCAGCCAGCTGGGCCATAATGGATTGGGGGCCCTGAAATTGGGGGATCCCCTGGCCCCACGGGGGGAATGGTAACCCTAGTGACAGGTGCGGTTGATTTAATTCTATCAGAGTGATCCACCGCCCCTCCTGGCATGAGTTTAGTGTACACTGAATGGAACTAATCTCTGAGCTGCCATTAGGTATAGGTACATTCTAAATTACCTAAAATGTTAATCTTGTTGTAATTCCTGTTTTAGCGTATAATTGTTTTATGGCATGCTGTAAACTGCCCTGAGCCCACTCACAGGGTAGGGCAGGATTTTTTTTAAAAAATGACAAAAATCAATCAATAGGGAGGCGGGGTTTCGGCACAGCACCTTCAGTATCTCCTTGGAGTTGCTCCTGAAGGAGAGCCAAACTGCCTGGTTTGTCGGTCTCGGGGGATTCTGAGATCTAAGGAGACCCTAGGAGAAGGGCCACGAAAGCAGAGGGTGTTGACATGGAAGCGCTCCCTAAGTGGCAGCTGTGGGGATTGAGCTTTCAACATTTGCCCTGAAGCACAGACCGACATGGAAGCCATCTTGGCATGCAGCAGTGAATGCCCCAGAGTGAGAGAAGCAAGCAGATGCTGTTATAGAGAACTTTACAAATGAGTAAGTTTGTTACCTGATTAAAGAAGATCTGATTTGAGAGATTTACTTGAGAATCCAAACCTGAACAGCTGGACTGTGGGAGGAAGGGGGGTGGGAGGCTAACCCCCCCTCCTTGAAGAAAGCAGCTTTCACTCTAATTGGAGAGGGAGGGACAGCATCTGCTTTCCTGGCAAGGAAGTGATCTGGTAGGAATGTGAATCCTCTCTGATACTACAGCTTTCCTGAGGGTTCCAGTTTGATATAAAAGCAAAAGATATACTCAGATACCCAGAGCTATTCTGCCTAAAGAGGATTACAATAATATGCTCTATATTGTCTGATTTTGATTGTTGGTGGGGGTGAAAGCTATGTGAACCTTTTTTACTATTTCACTTCCGGTGTGACGTGGCATAAAGCTTGACCATATATGGATTAGCTCTGGATAGTCAGAGTGAAGAGAAACACCAGGCTTTTTATAACTGAGGCGCGATTAAAGGATTGGGAGCCAGCAGAAGTTCTGCCCACATCTGGAATAGCTCTGAAGTGTCAGAGTGAAGACACATCCCTATCTGTGGAAGTGATTTATAGACTGTGAGTCAGATAAAACTGGCTGGGAGACTAAAATTGTTTATTTGCTAAATATTGGTCTGGGGGGGAAGAAGGGGGGCTGAATTATATGATTGCAGAAAGAATATGGTGAAAACTTGATTTGCTATTGTATTTTGGGATGGGAGAATATGGTTGTATAGGTTTTGTATAGTTTTTAAAATATTGGTAAGTGAACTGAAACAGTAAAATAATTATTTGGCCCAAGACAAAATTATACTAGAATAAATATATAAAAATGAGCAAACCTCGTAAGACAGATAGAAAAAATACACCTTCTTCCTCACCCAACCCCTCTCCAGGTCAAATCAAATCTGTGGCAGGGATGCGAACTCAAGATTCTTTAAAAGAGCTCCAGACAAGTTTGCAAGCAACGTTTCTAACTGGGTTGAGCCAAGTGCAGAATAGTTTAACAACCCAGAATAGATAACAACCCAGATTAAAAACATAAATGATAAAATGCAACCCCAGGGGTTTGATGCAGAACAATTTTATATGAAATAAATGATAAATTAATTAAGAAATTTTATGTGCATTTGTTACAGATAAAGATGGAAGATGAGGTGATTAAAGAATGTATGATAAAATGGGCCCAAAATTTTGGCTATAATATTGATCTTGACCATTGGTTGCAAATATGGAAAACAAATATTAAAATAACAAAATCGGTTTCTTTTAAAGAGAATATATATAAAATGTTTTATAGGTAGCATATAACACCAGACAAATTAGCCAGAATGTACCCGGGAATGTCTGACAAATGTTGGAAATGCAGGGGTCGTTTCGTAGAAAAAGAGCTAGGGGAACTCATTAGCATAACTCATTAGCATATGCCACACCCCCTGACATCAGGGGCCCGGCGGTGGACCTGCGAGGCCGGCGGGAGTGCGAGGAAGCCCCACCAAGGCCCTCCCTGGCTCCAGGCAGGCAGGGGTGGGGAGAGGCGGGGAGGAAGCAACTTACCCTCCCTCTTCTCCTGCCTCCGCACTTAATTATACATATAGTTATGGCAGCAAGAATTCTGTATGCTAAATACTAGAAAAAATTGGAGATACCAACAGAAAATGAACTTTTGTCAAAAATCTTTGAAACAGCGGAAATGGATATATTGACGGACTTGTTAAAAGACCAAAATAAACAAAAAGTGAGAGACAATTGGAGACCGTTTTATGACTGGGTGGAAAGAAGCTTTGAAGACCATGAATAATGAATATAATTACTATAAACTTGGAGAAACTCTCATTTGAACTCTATAGAAACTTTTTTCAGAATCCAAAATAGAAGATTTTAACGATTCGATTAAGTGTTATTATCAGTAAATATATAAAAGAAAGAGATTTGGAAATAAAGAATTAAGATGGAAACTTCGTAACAGCTATTTTATAAACTTGATGGAACTTCCCTTTATGTCTTATCCCATCCCTTGTACCCTTCCATACTTGTACCCTCCCTGTCCTATAATGTGTTAAAATAAAATAAAAATGTATATAAATAAATAATAGAGTAGGGCAGAATGGTGTTAAGCCACATGGGGTCCCTATTGGGAAGGAAAGCAAAGTATAAATATCCAAATAAATACATAAATAAATATGTATGTATGTAATTGGTAGTCTAGGCTGTTCTTTTCCACAACAGAAGAAGACAATTTGCATTTCTAAAGGAGGAGGATTAAAATGCTGAGGTTGTTTATGAAGTTGGTTTGACTCTGAGCTGCTGAGGGAAGGCAAACAACTGGCCATTACTAGAAAAAGTACCTTGTATTAGAAAAAACCCTTTGACTTGATTGCTTTAAAAATGGAAACCATGGGGTTCTTTTTACACTGTACTTATCTATCCCTCATTTAAAAAAAAATCAAACTCTTTCTTTATGAAGGCATGTGGTGAATGAAGTGAAATGATGGCGTAAGATAGAATAATTTAAAAATATCATTACAGTGGGAAACCTGGTCTGTCCCAAGGTCTCTGTACTTAATTTTTTAAAACAGGAAATCTTTTGCATATATTGTTTAAATGAATTGTGTATGTGCTATGTATAAGTATGAAAAAGTAAATTCAATTAATTTGAAATGAAAAACTTACAACTAGTTGAATAAGGGAACTGAGATGTGTTTGCTTTTATACCACAGGTGAATCATTACATCATGAGGGAAACAAGAAGAAAAGGAGCAAAAAGAAAAAATCACAGAAGTTAGGAACAAGCGCCAACAGTGCTTTCACAGACGATGACAGCATGAAACATGAACACAGCACAGTCATGACAGGCAAGAGGCAAAGTGCCTCCAGCTTCTTTGAAAATTTGAAAAATGAACTGGATTGTGATTCCGTTAATCCAAAAAGACCTCTTCAAGAACTGGGTGCCTCTGACATTGTCCCCCATAAACTTGCCCCGCCTGAAAAAGCAGCAGAGGTAGAAGTTGTTACATTCCATGGTCACAAGAGGAAGAAGAAACCTAAACTTGAAATTGCTGACGCTTGTGGCTCAAAGGTAAAGTGAGCACAAATTGATATCAAATAACCCAGGTAAACCAGTAGTTTATATTGCTTCCTCAGATATTGTATGGTGCTGTGTTAGTCTATAGAAAAACTGCAAATATAATTTTTAGGGGGAATAGATGCTTTGGGAATGTGCCTCAAACATACAAATCTTCCAACTAGAGAAAAACAATGCGTTGGAGGAAATTGACTCTAGTCTCGGAGAGTTTGTACTAAAATGCATACATCAGTTTTTTTTAAATTGAGTCTCTCTGTCTTCACATACATTCATTATGATGTAGTAGTTGGGGTACTGGACTGAGGTTGGGGGACACCTGGGTTCTAAGGGTGAATTTGAACAAGTCAGTCTCTCTCATGTTTGTTATGAGGATAAAATGGAGATGGGCGGGGAATGAGAGCCAAAAAGAGCCAGCTTTTTCTCCCCTGCTTGGTCACCTGGAGTGATTTTTACCACTGGAAACTAAACAAGTGTCTATTTGTAAGCTTTGAACAATCTATAACTGTCCCACTAACCATGTGATCCTCAGCATGTTTACTTAAACTCAGCCTTGCTGAGTCCAGTAGGATTTACACTCTCGTGATTATTTATTTTATTTATTAGTATTTTTACCCCGTCCTCCTCACAAGTGGGCTAAGGCGGCTTACAAGAGGGCAACAGTGCCCACATATAAAACAAGATTAAAACAGAATAAAATAATCTAATCACAAAAGTAAGGTGCTCAATAAAGAACAAGATGGTTTTCCAACGATAAATGTCGGATCTTTCATTGGAGGTAGATAGTGTCCTGTAGCTGGTATGCAGCTAGTCCAGTGGTACCCACCCAGCGCGGTATCATGGCAGATCTTCAAGCGCCATCCTCCTACCCAGTTGTTACCCACGCTGTTGTTGGTGGTGGTAGTGGCGGCTCCTACGTAAAAACCTGGCGGAAGAGCTCCATCTTGCAGGCCCTGCAGAACTGCATAAGGTCCTGCAGGGCCCTGATCTCCTCCGGGACCTCATTCCACCAGGTAGGAGCCGCCACTGAAAAAGATCTGGCCCTAGTTGCGGCAAGCCTTGCCTCCCGGGGACCTGGAATCACCAGGCGATGTTGAGTTCCTGACCGAAGTGCTCTTGAGGGTACGTATGGAGAAAGGCCGTTCCTCAGGTATGTCGGACCCTGGCCATATAGGGCTTTAAAGGTAAGCACCAGCACTTTGAAACGGATCTGGTATGCTGTTGGCAGCCAGTGCAGTGCTTTCAGCCCAGGCTGGATGTGCTCCCACTTGGGGAGGCCCATCAACAGCCAGGCCGCTGCATTCTGCACCAGCTGCAGCTTCCAGATCTGCGACAAAGGAAGTCCCATGTAGAGAGCGTTACAGTAGTCTAGCCTCGAGGTAACCGTCGCATGGATCACTGTAGCCAGGTCATCGTGGTCGAGGAAGGGAGCCAACTGCCGCGCCAGCCTAAGATGGTAAAAGGCCGATTTGGCAGCAGCTGCCACCTGGGCCTCCATGGTTAAGGAGGGATCCAGGAGCACTCCCAAATGCCTAACCTCCGACGCTGGCACCAGAGGCACCCCATCGAAGGTCGGGAGAGGGATCCCCAACCCGGGACTGACCCGACTCAAGCACAGGACCTCCGTCTTCGCTGGGTTTCGTTTCAGCCAACTCAGCCTGAGCCACCCAGCCACGGCCTGTAGGGCCCGGTTCAGGTCGTCTGGGTCGGAGCCCGACTGGCGGCCCAACATCAGATAGAGCTGGGTGTCATCCGCATATAGGACTGAGTAAGTGCTTAAAAACAAATGGTATATAAATTTGTACTTTGAAATGGTATTTGATTTGCCTTTTTATCTAAGGCAATGGTTCCCAACCTGAGGACCCCTACTTGGATTAAAGAAATTTTGGGACCTCAGCCCTCCTCTGCTTCCCCACAGGCACATACCACACATTGGCTAGCACCTTTTCAGAGTGTTGCATCATGCTGCATTTATTCTGTGGGGTCTTCCATCCCCTCACATCCTCCGAACTATACAGTGAGTTCCTTATCAGCTATAATTTTAAATCATATTTAAGAAAACACAGGTGTGTCCTAAAAGTCAGGTCTCAGAGGGCAGCTGATTTTATAGGGCCAAAATTCAAAAGCCATGACTCAAGTTCTAATCAATTACATCCCTTGATTAGAAGAGACTTTGCACCAGAGATAGCAGACAACTTCCTTATTGGTTAACAACATCTAGATAGAGACCAGCTGATCAGGGGTGGGGAGGAAACTGGGCAATCTTTTAGAACTGCTCCAAGAAATAGAAAAAGACCAGCGTCGCACAAAACATGAACCTCAGTATTTAATTGGAAATAGCCACTGGCAGCCATTGTCTATGGATGCAACATGGTGTCTCTCTAAGAACGTAAGAAGAGTCCTGCTGGATCAGACCAGTGGTCCATTTTGTCCAGCATCCTGTCTCACAGTGGCCAACCAGTTCCTCTGGATGACCAACAACAGGGCATAGAGGCCAATGCTTCCCCTGATCTTGCCTCCTGGCTCTGGGATTCAGAGGATTAGTGCCTCTGAATGTGGAGGTTCCCCTCAGTCACCATGGCTAGTAGCCACTGATAGATTTATCTGCCATGAATCTATCTAATCCCCTTTTAAAGATGTTTATTCCTGTGGCCATCCTCTGGCAGCAAATTCCACATTTTAATCATTCTGTGTGTAAAGCAGTATTTCCTTTTGTCCGTTGTGAACCTACTGCCTATCAGTTTCATTAGATGCCCTCAAGTTCTAGTATTTTGGGAGAGGGAGAAAAATTTCACTTTGTCAACTCGTCCCACACATAATTTTATAAATCTCTATTGCGTCCCCCCGTAGTCACCTCTTCTAAACTGAAAAGCCCCAGACTCTTCAGCTTTTCCTCATAGGAAGGTGCTCCAACACCCTAATCATCTTGGTTGCCCTCCTCTGTAATTTTTCCAGCTCTGTGGTGTCCTTTTGGAGATCCAGTGACCAGAACTGTACACAGTATTCTAAATGAGGCCACACGGCAAATCTGTACATGGGCATTACAGTATCGGCCATTTTATTCTCAGTCCCTTTCCTAATACCCCCTAAGGTAGAATTTGCCTTTTTCATTGCTGCAGCACACTGGGTTGACACTTTCATTGAGCTATCCACTATGACCCCAAGTTCTTTTCCTCTCTCAGTATCAGCAAGTTCAGAACCCATTGGCCTGTACTTGAAGTTGGGATTTTTTGTCCTAGTGTGCATCACCTTACACTTACCAACATTGAACTTCATTTGCCACATTATAGCCCACTCACCCAGTTGTTGGAGGCCCTCTTGGACTTCTTTACAGGCAGCCTTGTTTTTCACCACCCTGGATAATTTTGTATCGTCAGCAAACCTGGTCACTACAATAAGCCCTAGTTCCAGATCATTGATGAATAAATTCAGTCGTACCGGCCCCAATACTGATCCTTGTGGGACCTCACTGCTTACTTCCCTCCGTTGTGAAATCTGTCCATTGATTCCTACTGTTAGCTTCTTGTCATTTAACCAGTTTTTAATCCATAAGAAAACCTGTCTTCTTATCCCATGACTGGTAGATTTACTCAGAAATCTTTGCTGAGGTACATTGTCAAAAGCCTTTTGAAAGTCTGCATAGGATGGCCAGTTCCTCCGTGGCCACCGGCAGGGGATAGCGGGTAAGGTTTCCAGATGCAGGTTGGGAAGCTCCTGGAGATCTGAGGATGGAGTCTGGGGAGGACAAGAACTTCAGCTCCCACCTGGAGGCTGGCATCCCTAATTATATAATGCCTGCTGGCAAACCTAAACAGCATGATAAAAAGTAGAGACATTACCCTGCCAACAAAAGTCCGCATGGTCAAAGCAATGGTATTCCCAGTAGTCATGTATGGCTGCGAGAGTTGGACTATAAGGAAGGCCGAGCGCCGAAGAATAGATTCTTTTGAACTATGGTGCTGGAGAAGACTCTTGAGAGTCCCTTGGAGTGCAAGAAGATCTAATCAGTCAATCCTAAATGAAATCAGCCCTGACTGTTCCTTGGAAGGCCAGATAATGAAACTGAAGCTCAAATACTTTGGCCACCAAATGAGAAGGGAGCACTCACTGGAGAAGACCCTGATGATGGGAAAGATTGAAGGTCAAAGAAGACGGGAACGGCAAAGGATGAGATGGTTAGACAGTGTCATCGATGCAACGAACATAAAATTGAGCAAACTTCAGAGGACAGCGGAAGACAGGAGGGCCTGGCGGGATCTGGTCCATGGGGTCGCGAAGAGTCAGACTCGACTGTGCGACTGAACAACAACAACAAAAGCTGGGTCACCGTTATCTACATGCTTGTTCACTTTCTAAAAAAACTCCCAAGAATTGGTGAGTTAGGATTTCCCTTTGAAGAAGCCATGCTGATTTTCCCTCAGCAGGCATTGTCTCTCTACGTGCCTAACAATTCCATTTTTGATTACAGTTTCTACTAATCTCCCTGGGACAGATGCTAGGCTGACTGGCCTGTAATTTCCTGGTTCCCCTCTGGATCCCTTTTAAAAATTGGTGTCACAATTGCTACTCCACAGTCTTCTGGTTGGAGGGGCCACGGTGGCTCAGAGGTTAAGACGCTGAGCTGCAGACCGGAAGGTCAGTAGCTCGGCAGTTTGAGACCCCTAGTGCCACGTGACAGAGTGAGGTCCCGTCTCTGGCCCCAGCTCCTGCCAACCTAGCAATTCGAAAGCAACAACTTGCAAGTAGATAAGTAGGTACCACTTCAGTGGGAAGGTAACAGCGTTCCGTGCGCCTCGGCGTTTAGTCATGCTGGCCACATGATCATGGAAATATCTTCAGACAGCACTGGCTCTTCGGCTTAGAAACGGAGATGAGCACTGTCCCCTAGAATCGGATTTGACTGGCTTTTGAAAAAGGGAAACCTTTACCTTTATCTAGTCTTCTGGTACAGCAGCTGAATTTAGTGATAGTTACATATATCCGTTAGTAAACAGTCTCACATCTGAGTTCCTTAAGAACTCTCAGGTGTATGCCATCAGGAACTGGAGACTTTTTGGTTTTTAATTTCCCCAGTTGGTCTTGAATTTCATCTCTGGTCACCTCAATTTTGCTCAGTTCATCAGATTCCCATCCTGAAAATAGGGGCTGTGGCATGGGTACATGCCCCACACTTTCCACAGTGAACACAGAAGCAAAAGAGTCATTGAGCTTCTCTGCCATCTCCCCAACTTCCTTTAGCAATCCCTTGATTCCTTTGTCATCCAAAGGACCCACTGCTTATTTAAGTTTATTTTTTGTCTTGAGGCTTTTAGCAACCCACTCCTCAGAATCTCTTTTTGCATGCCTAATTATTGTGGTCCCTCCTGTTCAATTCATTGGGGTAGACCTTACATTTTTTAAAAGAAGCCTCTTTAATTTTTATAGCTTCCTTGACTTGCATTGTTAACCTTATTTTAGCCTTATTTTAGACTTAGCAGTGCTTTTCTTTTCCTATGGAATGTATTCTATTTGGGCTTCAATTGATGTGGTTTTAAATAGCTTCCAAGCATCCTCTAGGGATTTGATTCTCTTGTGTTTCTCCTTCAGCTTCATTTTTACTATTTCCCTCATTTTTGTGAGGTTCCTTTCTTTGAACTTTGAACCGTTTTGGACTTTAGGGATAACTTTCCATTGATCTGAATGGTGAACTTTATAGCATTGTGGTGAATATTCCTGTTACAGACTACATTTAAGATGCTGTTTTCCTAATGCAGCAGAATCCGAGAAGGGGGGTGAATAGTTATCTCTGCTCTAGAATGTTGAGTTTGAGTGACAGTTGAGTTTTCTTTAATTGGCCAGTACCAGCTGAGGAACCTATAAAATCAGCTGTGTGCTGAGGGGAGAGAGCTTGTTCTGTGTTCCATAGCAGTTAAGATAAAGGTAAAGGTTCCCTTGCTCGAAAGCCAGTCGAGTCCGACTCTAGGGTTGTGGTGCTCATCTCAGTCTCAAAGCCGAAGAGCCAGCGCTGTCCGAAGATGTTTCCATGGTCATGTGGCCGGCATGACTAAACACCAAGGCACACGGAACGCTGTTACCTTCTTCCCACCGAAGTGGTACCTATTTATCTACTTGCAATTTCTTGCTTTCGAACTGCTAGGTTGGCAGGAGCTCGAACTAGAGACGGGAGCTCACTCCGTCATGCGGCAATTTCGGTCTCGACATGCTGAACTACTGAACTTCCACAGCCTGCAGTTCAGCGTCTTAACCACTTGAGCCACCGCATAGCAATTACTGTTCAGTAAAATAAAAGCTCAGCTGAAGGAGTGGATGTCTGAAGAGTCTGATTAAAACTCTGTCAGACAGGTTCACCTTAGAAATATTATCCTGTTGCTAGTAGGATAGTCTGTCAGTAGGGAGACTTTAAACTTCTTCCTTCTATAATAGTTCCTGCTTCCCCCCCCCCCATGCTCTTGTTTGCCACATTCAACATAAATTTTGCTACTTGGGAGAATTTTTGTATGTTTGGAGAACTATGTCTATGTAGCATGTAACAAATATGTCCAGTCCCTTCCTAGCCATAAAACTAACAGGATGATGTTAGACTAAACATTCCCTGTGCACTAGGCTGAAAGGTATGTGACTTAGAGCCTTGTGCATCCTGATAGATAATATCTTGCAGGATTAAGGTGAGGAAACCTCAAACAGGAATTACAATCAGGAACCTGCAAGGACTTGTTGGGTGAATTTCCCTCTCCTTCTCTATTTTCTTATTTCCCTTCCTTGAAAGCCCCCACAGTCCCCCCTTCCTGCCTCCTTCCCTTCCACCAGGCAACCTACCTTTATCTTCTCCCCATCTTCAGTTTTCCACCCCACCCTGCCCCTGGCACCCTCTACTCAGGCAAACTATGGCTGAGTTGTGCAGTGCCAGTTGCCAGGGGGCACCCACTTGCACAGTGGGGAACCTGCAAGTACTTGTAAAGGGCCCCCATTTCCTCTTGTCTCTACTTTCCCACATTATTTCCCCTTTCCCTCCACTTGACAACCCCCATATCCTCAGCCTTCTCTGTTTCCTTCTCTCCTTTCCACCCACTCAGCAACCTTTTACCTGCTCTCCCATCTTCAGCTATATTTATTATTTATTTACCTGCAGCAACCTTCCACCTCCATTGCTTCCCCCCCCACCCTTGCTCAGTGGAGAGACAAGAGCAAAACGGGGGATGACTGACAGCATTTCCCCAGTCTCCACTCCCTAAATGTTCCTACCTCCAAAAGGCTGCCATCTGGAAATCCTACGTGGAACAGAGACAGCCTTGGTTGCTCTGATGGACCTTCGTTTGCAGACTGCTAGTGGGAAAGCATCCGATTAATTCTGCTGGAGCACCTGGCCTGGCCACTTTTGACACAACTGATCACCTAATTCTATTGCATTGTTTCAGCTATGGTGTGGGAATTAAGGAGCGGTGCTTAAATAGTTTAGCTCTTTTCTTATGGAGATCATCCGAAAGTTATGATGAGGGATTCTGAAGCAGTAGCATGGGGTTTAACTTATGACGTTGTGCATACTTCAGTGGTATCATCCATACTTTTTCATATCTATGTTTAGGCCACTGTATGAGATCCTCTGAAGTTCTGGAGTGGGGTGTGATCAATAAGCTGCTCATACCCAACTATACATTTCCTTCCATCTCTGCTCTAGGCCAGTAACTGTCTGCCCTGCCGTGATCAAGTGGCTGAGGGAGAGCAAAGTGAAAATGCATCTAGTTAAGACAGAGGGGATGCTGGTTGGTAAGTTAATGGTCTGAATAATGCTTCCTGCTCTGGGTGGAGTTATTCTGCCCTTGTCTAGGTTGTGTAAGAGCCTTTATGTCTTGTTGGGTCCCATGCTTTAGTTTGAGAGACAGGTGGCTTGGTCCAGTGTCCCACAATGAGTTTTAGTACTCTAACCACTAAAGCAGACTGGCAGTTCCATACCACCAATGTCTCATGTATTCCCCCCCTTCCCATTTCAAAAATAGTTTCCCATGCAGTGGGGAAAGGGTTAGCTCAGAAGCACAACCCTGAAGCTCCCTGGGGTGACTGGAACTAGCTCTATAAATCCTGGCCATGATGATGAAGAAGAAGAGATTGGATTTATACCCTGCCCTTCACTACCGAAGGAGTCTCAGAGAGGCTTACAATCCCTTTCTCTTCCCCTCCTCACAACAGACACCCTGTGAGGTAGGTGGGGCTGAGAGAGCTCACTCAAGAACTGCCCTTGAGAGAACAGCTCTGAAAGAATTTATGACTGACCCAAGGTCACACCAGAAGCTGCATGTGGAGGAGTGGGGAATCAAAGTCAGTTCTCCCAGATTAGAGTCTGCGCTCCTACCACTACACCAAACTGGCAGGTCCCAATCCAGTGACGGTCTCAGGATTATCCTTTACATTCACTGGTGATATTGCTGAGTCAATGAGAGGCAGCCGCTGGTTCTTGGTTATCAGTATCATACCAAGTTTCTTTTCATTGGATGTGGTGATATGGTTAACTGAGATCTGGGACTGCATGAACAGTTTGAGTCTGAATGAGAATCTTATTATTCTGCAGTAGCAATCAAAGTAGGAGGAGCAGGGAAAAGAAATAACTTTTAGCTAAGTGTGTGTGTGTGTGTGTGTGTGTGTGTGTGTGTGTAAGAAACAAAGAGAGAGAGTCTACATCTATGAGTTGGTGGGAGAAACCTTCCTCAGAAAACTCCAGTGTTCACTTTGTGAGCGAGGTCAGCTCACCAGTGAGAGCTGCAGGAGAGAACAAACAATCCCAGACTGTGAGAAACACTCAAGAGATCAATCTAAACCAATTAGAGGACGACAGACTGGCAAATCTGAATTGTGCAGTGATGACAAATATAATAACTTTCCCTGCAAGTTAGGAAATGGCTTTGGGGAGAAGGCTGCCTTTGGAGTGAAAAAGGGTTTTTATTAAATCAGCTCAATAGGCAAGGGAAGCAGCACGGCCTGCTGAAGTGGAAGCAATTTCTCTTAAGTGTGTTTCATGGTGGTGTGCTGCTGAAAGGCAAAGGAGTGAAGGGATTGTGAACAGCTGGTAGATGGCAACCCTGTGCCAACAAAGGGGGGAAATGTGTGGGGGGAAAGAGAGGAGGAGGCTGGTATAAAGGAAAAGTGGTAAAAAAATGGATGACTCCTAACTTAATCACTTTTTTAAAAAAGCAGCTTTGGGACAGCATTGTCAGAGCCCAGCTTCCCAGGGATTCTCACAGCGAGAGGAGCCATTGTCTTCAGTCAGAGGTGGGGACACAGACAAAAATGATACGCTGGGCTGGGAATGCAAACGCTGAGCTCTCTCACTCTCTCCTGCTCTCTTAAAAGCCAATGGAAATGGCATAATTCATTGACCCAACATGATCATTGGCTTTTCTTGAAGCTTGCTTATAAGTATGTAAGGCTGCGGTCACATGGAACATTTGCCACGCTGACGATATGGATGGTAGGCGGATTTTCCGGGCGCGATCACACCGCAACATCTGGGAAGCGTAGAGCTCCCGTGGCTAACCCGAGGCTTCCCGCCGAAGATGCGGAGTAAAAAAACTAGTACCACCGAGGTACTAGTTTCCAGTAACCGCGGGCCAAGGGCGGGGGTCTGATTGCGTTTCTGGTGGACTTATGTGGGATCCAGCGCTAGCCGCTGTTCATCACACACAAGGGGTTTTTTTGTCTTCCAAGTCTCTGCAGGTTGCGCAACAGCGCCTTACAGCGCATGCACACAAACAGCGATTGCTAGTGCGATCGCGTGGCTTCTGTGCCGCGCTGCAGGATACCTGTCTGGTCGGCATCTCCCCCCTAACCACAGGACCTCGACCAGGACGTGTGCTCGGGCGGCCGCACGTTAGCTTCCTCCGGGGCAATTAGCCACGCCTCCCCCCTGCGATATCTGGCTCGTGTGACCGGAGCCTAAGTTGGCTTTCTTGGGATGTTACCTACAAGATTAAACTTTGAGCAAGATGGTTTCTTCAATAGCTATGCTTTAGAAGTATGGACAGAAGGAACATGAGACCACAATTGTGCTGAAGCTAAGTTGGCATTGGTTCTTGGATGGGAGACTTCTAAGGACCTCTCTGTTGTCTGCATTAATAGCTTGTTTAATGGAAGAAATGTGGAATATAAATGTAATAAATGTCAAGTTCATAAATTATGAGGATGCCTTCTTATTGCATATTCCCTAGCTCAGTGGCACTCACTCCACAGCTTGTGGAGAGCCACATTCCCAATTTCCATCACCCAAAAGAACCACATCTACTTCCGTCCCTGGCATGAGGCCTGCACCTCAGTAAGCCTCATGGCTTTCCCATTCCTCTGTAGGATTGCCAAGTCCCCTCGCCACACCAGTGGGGGGATTTGGGGGGTTTCCAGGACGTCGCCGACATGATGACATCACCTGAAAGTGATGTCCTTGTGTCACCAATGTTGTGCAATGATGCTCTGGTTTGAGGGCAAAACGCTATGTTTTAGGCCAAATTTACCATAGAGTTTTGCCCTCAAACCAGAGCATTGCACACAGCGTAACCCAAAATGATGATGTCACTTCCGGGTGACATCATCACATTGGGGGACGCTGCGCCCGGACGTGGCTGTTTGGGGGTGGGGTTTCCCATGCTGGCCAGCTGGCCAGTGGTGGGCAGAAGCCCCAAAAAGTGGAGGGATCCCTGCTGGGACCTGGGGACTAGCAATCCTATTCCTCTGGCAGTGGCTGTTTCAAAGTAGGAACCACCTGTCATCCAAAAGCACCACCAATCGAGAGCTTTGGCCACATCTGGCAAGTGGGAACCACCTCTCATCCAATAGCACCACCAATCGAGAGCTTTGGCCACATTCCTGAAACACTGCCACAGTGGGCAACAGTGCTCAGAAGATATGAATGCAGGGTGTCAAAGAGTCACATGTGGCTTCCAAGCCACTAAGTATCACTTCCCTAGGTGCCTTGGATGCTCTGGACTTGCTCCCCAGTCCCAGATACTGCACACAATGGTTCCCTCCTTTTTCACAGGCTTAATAGAAACTGAATAACTTGTGTCCCTCAAGCCGACAGGAGTCTGGAACCTGGAGCCAAAGGAATATCAGGTGTAGTTTTTATACTACCACTGAGGTGGAATTGGAAAGTGATTGGCTTCATTTCATTGTGCAAAACTGATCAGGCCTGTGGTAAAGCAATCAAAGAATACCTTTGATGCACTGACAGTTGCAGCTGAATGGTGTCTGCCGTGCACCCAGGGCCACTGTTGGTTCACATGATTCTTTGTCCATCCTTGATGAATACAGTATTAAGTGCGCAACATCCCCTCCCTGGTTGTGGGATCACAAAAGTTACTATTCCTCTAAACATATGTACCACGTTATGGAGAATGGAGAAAAGGAGGCGAACTGAAATTCACAGGAACTAATCAATCGGGCCTGGGAAAGTGAAATGGGTTTCAAAAAAAACCTCCACCACACATAATGTACATAAACTGGAAACAATTTGTTCCAAAGATTTGCTTAGGTCACCAGTAAAACGAGGATTGATATACTTTTGACTTGTGAGAAATATAAGCTTTCTTTAATGCAGATAGCTTTCTCTTTTTGTTTCTAATCAAGCTGTGGGAGATACTAGGAGCTCAACTAGAAAGAAATCCAACACCTCTTTTTGCCCACGCCCCCCTTTTTCAGGTAATTCAGCTCCTGGGCCATATCCATCTCCCACATGGGTGCTAAAGCCCATCAGTATCTGAGTCAAAGAGATATGAGAGGTGGGAGTAGAGGAAAATCTTTTGATCTCCAAAGACTCTTTCATGGGTCATTTGGAAGGTGATGATGGTAGAAGGTGAAGATTCCTAGTTCATCATCAGCAATGTGTTGATGGTCTTCAGATAGGCTGGGAACATAATAGAGGGAAAATATTTACCAAACAAAGGCCAGGATAGCATTAACATTGCTAATGGGCTCTGGGAAGGATTAGATGTGTAAATATATGTATACTCTGTCAGTGTGTGTGTGTGGGGGGGGCTATCTCTGTGCTCCTTCAGCAGTCAGAAGGATGGCAATAGTTGCTGATTTATTACAGTAATTTTGGGCAAGCCATGAGTAAAATGTGTTGAGTAAAATACCATTCTCAGAAACGCATCTTTCAATTTACTATAGGCACAATTATTTAAGGCTGCTTTCGTGCGCCTCCCACAGCTTCATTGGGCTTGCACAGGAGGAATTTCTGACAGATTGCAATATGTACATACAAACTAGCAAAGAATCTTGTGACAGACTTAGAAGTTATGGTAATTCTTTAAAAAAAACACTTTCAAAGGGAGACTCCAGCATGAAGCAGCTGAGTTGGGATTCATATGTAGAATTCCATCAGGGTTGGCCTCAACAGAGACAGGGAGCAGCTAGCTCATTACAGAAGGCAACTATGCCTCTTTAGAGGTTTATGATCTCACTAGGCCATTTCTACACCTATATTAACAGGATAATTTACTTTGTTCATTGGATTGTGTTTGCCTTTGGGCATGCAGAGTAACATAACACAGTTCTTTTTCAGATAGCTGGGCCTTCTGGCCTCCAGTTGAATCCACACAGGGGCACAAAAACAGGCCCCACCATGGCAGCAGCAAGCAGAGTAGAAATGGACAGGAATGGGGTCCATATGTTGCTCATCGCTACAAGTGCCCCCCCCAGTTCCCCTTCTGTTGCACCTGTGCAAAAGTGCAGGCACGATGGCAATTGTGCCAGGACACTCTTCCACCCAGAGAGCCCCCTTTCCCCCTCACTTTCCTTTCCCCTACCCAGCCATGTTGTAACACAACAGTGTGGCTTAGCAGGAAAGGGGGGGGGGAACCCCTTTAAAGGGCTGTATGGGGTTAGTACACAGCAGCAAGCTGCAGCAGTGAGCTGGCCCATGCCATTTTTGAAAGCAGAACTTGTCCCCCCCCCCCAATGGTGATAGAAGGAGTGTCCACTACCCACAGCCACTAAAAGGATCCTTCTTTGAGTCAGATTTAAATAGATTGATTTGTAATCTAGTTTAAAAGGGAGGGCTGCAATTAATGCTCAGAATGAATACAAGGCCACACATGGATAGTTGCCTTCAGTGTGAGGGCTGCCTCTGTCTCCTGTCTTGAAACTTTTCTACTGTTTGTATCCACGTCTACCCATTAGGGTTGCCAACCTCCGGGCGGCACCTGGAGATCTCTGGCTATTATAAATACCTCCAGCTGACCAAGAACAATTCCCCTGGAGAAAATGGCTGCTTTGAAGGGTGGACTCTATGGCATTGCACCCCACTGATGTCCCTCCCCTCCCCAAACCCCACCTTCTCCTGGCTCCATCCCCAAAGTCTCCAGGTATTTCCCAACCCAGAGTTGGCAGCCTTAGTGCCCATGCACATGTGTGTTCATGCCCAACTGAGGATAAATTCATCAGTCTGAAGAAATAGGCCCATCAATGTTTATGCCATGATTGTCTCCAGGGTGAGGGGGAAAACTCTCTAGGTCTGGGTGTTTCTATGTTGGATTTGTACTTTTGGAATCTGAGGGTTGCCAGCTCTGCTCTGGGAAATCTCTAGAGATCCGGCAAGGGCTTTTCTCTAGACTCTATGGTAAACCAGAGAGTCTGTCCTCTGAAGCTGCCATTTCCTCCAGGGGAATTAATCTCTGTAGTCTGGAGATCAGTTGTCATTCCAGGAGAACTCCAGGCTGCACCTGGAAACTGGCAGCCGTATTTAAATTATGATTATTATGACAAGGGGAAAGTTTATTCATAAAAATGTACTGAAATCCCCAGGCAATCAAAGGAATTTACCAAATACTGAAAGGTTAATAATAAATTCCCTACCATCAGCAACCTTCCATATATAAAGAAGAAGGAAAGCAATAAACTGCACACATACTATCAGACAGATTAGTCATAAACTATTTTGCATCAGTGAATTTTTCAGCAATGTGTTTTGGGTCAGCATTGTTGACTCCAAGAAGACTTAAGGCATTTTGGTAGCACTGATTCAATACTGTATGCAGCATTATACACATTGCTTTCAGGCAGTAGGCAGGCTGCTTTTTTAAATAGGACACAGGAAGAGCTAGGTGGTCCAAGAGACAAGCTGGTATGACAGGACTGTTATTTGGTTGCACCTAGTTTATATTGGGTTAAATGTAAAAATAAATAAATAAATTGCCTTGGAAGCACTGAAATTGTACACTGTATTCCTGATTTTGCAGTTAAGGGGAAAATGCTGTTCAAACGAATTACAAAGATGACTGACTCCAATGGTAACAAGAGAAAGAAAAATTACTTACAAAAATAGAAGCACGTCTTATATGATATATTCATGTAGGTATATTTAACTTATGTGCGGATACCTAACTTCAAAAAGGTTACCTTGCTACAGCTCCAGGTCCATGTAAGAGATAGAAGAAAAGCAGTCCTATATAAGACTAGCCTGCTACCCGTGCTTCGCTATGGTATTTAAGTTCCATAAATCCAGTTATAATACTGATTATGTGAAGTTTGAAATGAAACATTTGTTGTAGGAGTTCTAATGGAGAAGACTGTAGTGTAAAAAATGAAGCAAGACATACATACTTGGGTTTTTTTCTCTACTGAAGGACCTCTCTGTAGACCACATTGGTGGTTATGCCCTCAAGTGCTATGATCACCAGACTGCTTGGTGAGCTCACTCTGGAGCAGGCACCATTTAAGAAGCAGTTGTCTGTTAAGTCAACTCCTGAGGTTTTACCTCAGAACTCTGAGCTACACAGTTGACCAATCCCGGGGGGTGGGGGGAGCAGCACACGTGGAGAACAATTGGGGGAACATATTTTGCCCCCTTTTTTACCCCCTTAGGGGCCATGTTTCTCAGAAATCTCTTTGTGTGTGGGGGGGGGGTTGACGTCATGGAAGGAATGCACTCCCCTTATGTTGGGTTTCTTGGTGCAGGGGGTTGGCCTGGGCATTGAATTGGGGAGGAGGGCATACCCCCCCTTTTTTTTTTTACAAAATTGCCTCTCATTCAGTGTTCCCTCTAAGCTGAGTTAGTGTGAGCTAGCTCACAGTTTTTTAGCCCCCGGCTCACACATTTTTGTCTTAGTTCAGGAAGGATGGCTCCAGAGCTGACTAATTTATGCAGTAGCCAAACTGCTCGCTCACAATTTTAATGCCAGTAGCTCACAAAGTAGAATTTTTGCTCACAGGACTCCACAG
>NW_015168102.1:131163-160636 GCF_001447785.1 Gekko japonicus
TTTAAAGGCATCAGGGAGGCTGGGCCAGCAGCAGGGCTAAGGCAATCCTGCTGAGCAAACCTCCCCGGCGGCTGTAAGCATCCCACCTCCTCTCCTACACCTGACAGGCAGCTGCCTGTCCAGTGTAGGAGGGGGAGGGGAAGGGAGTATTAGAAGCCACTGTGGAGGCAGGACCGGCAGGATTACTAATGCGTTACTGCTGGGGCAGGCTCTCTTGTGGCTTTAAGCACCCTGCAACCACTGCTGCACCTGACAGACAACCGCCTGTTAGGTGTAGGAGGGGAGGAGAGTGTATTGGAAGCCATCAGAGGGGCTGGGCCAGCAGCTTTGCTTCACCTCACAGGTGGTTGGTCACTCCTGATTTTCTCAACTGTCATTAGCTCTCTGCAGTCCCCTGTAACTGTTTTTTTTTTAACCTCAGAACACTGAGCTCTGCAGCTGACCAATCAGAGTGTGGGGTGCAGGGAGGCAGCTGCCTGGCAGTCACATAGGAATCAATGGGGGGAGCACATTTTATCCCTTTTGACCCACTTAGGGGTTGAATTTCTAAAATCCCTTCTTAGTGAGCACCTACGCCATGGTAAGAGTGCTCTCCCTGAATTTGGTGTCTCTAGGTTCAGCGGTTTGGCCTGGGCGTTGATTTTACGGTGAGGGGACTTTCTTTTATATATATAGATGAAACGCAGAATGCAAGGAATGGCCAATGAGGCTTAACAGCTAACTGATGAGAGGGTGGGGCCAACTGCCAAGTGTACCTGAGTGAGATAATTCTTTTAACTTTTTCCTCCCAGATCCTCTTGCATGCAAAGTTACAATATCCAATGGTTTGGACGGTATTCTAGATAGTTGTTGTAATAAACAGTTCCTAATTAAACATGCCCTGACCTGGATAGCCCAGGCTAGCCCAATCTTGTCTCATAAGTGACGTAAGGTCAAGCCTGGGTAATACTTAGATTGGAGACCACCAAGGAGGTCCAAGGGCACCTCTGTTTCTTGCCTTGAAAGCCCAATGGAGCCACCATAAGTCAATTGCAACTTAACAGCAGTTTCCACAACTAACTAAACCCAGAGGTGTCTCAGGCTGTGATTGCAACTCTGGTGCCCTATGGATGTTCTGCAGATGGAATGGGGAGGAGGCCAATCTCTTCCAATTCTCTTCTTCACTGCAGACTCCTGGCCCTGTAGCCTTTTCTTTGTGAAAGTCCTTCCATTCTCGACAATACCTTTCCGAGAGTCCCAGGAGCATGGCAGAGGAAGAGAAAGGTGGAGGGAAATCCTTTTCCACCAGAAAAATGTCCGTAGGATACAACCCATTATAAAGAACATATTAAAAAGATGCTTTCTGAAGTTTGGAAAGTGAAGCGTTGGTGGGTCGCCTCACAGAAAGAAGGCAGAAATTGAGTGGAAAGCCACTGTCAACTGACAAGAAGGCAACTTATGTGCCGTGAGAACTTCTAGGCACAACCCAACACAGGCAGGTCTTCTATAGAAGTCTCATTAAATCTAGCCAAAACAGTACATGAGGACAATTGTTTGCACTCATTTTCAATAGATAACTTCATTTAAAATAATTTGGCACAGTTCCTTGGCCCAGGACTAACTGGAATGAGTTCTTTTTTGTAGTAGTACCTACTAGGAAGTTTCTAGAGACTAGCACTCTTTTTCACTTCATTTCTTTTTTGTTTTCACTTTGTGCCAACACTAATTTTTGTCCACAACCTGTACAAATACACATAAAGAGTGCAGTGTTGTGTCCTAATCCAGTAGTGGTCCTTCTTTGGGTTACTTTTTGAAGAAAGTTCTGCAACATACACCATTGGTTTGAAGGTTTCCATTTCCCCATATATAAGCAGTGAGTCTGAACAACTGCTTTTGTGTGTGCGCGCACATGCACACATATCAATAAATTTAATAGTTTTTTCAAACTATTAATTTTTGAGGAGTATTTGTGCGAGTATGTAAGTGGAGTTAGGCAGTTAAATTCACTGATGTAAAGAGAAAAAAAATGTATATTTAGAACTTTCCCCCAATTTAAATCATTAAAGATAATCAAAGTTGTTTGCTGACTGACGAGCAAGCAACGTTGTTGGTAGCTATATGATCATGATCTAATCAAAATAAAGTATGTCAAAAAGAAAAAATTGTATATTTAGAACTTTTCCCCAATTTAAATCATTAGAATTAAAGAGAATCAAAGTTGTTTGCTGACTGACGAGTAAGCAACGTTGTTGGTAGCTATATGATCATGATCTAATCAAAATAAAGTATGTTCAAACTTACTGTTTAAAAGAGAAAGTTAAGTACATATTTAACTGTCACTGAAATCAATAGGACTATAAAGTGCTTAACTTTGACTGAATTGCACCCTCAGTATTTAATATTCAGTTTCTAGGAATCTAAATTACCACAACAACGGCAACAACAACAGTTATTACTTTCCATTTTTCTCTCAGGCAGTATGTGTCCAAGTACAGGCCAGGTTTATAAAGTCTTATAATGTCTGCTTGTCAGCTGTGTATTTGTTTTCAGAACACAAGAGGTGCCTTGTTGGATCACACCAGTGGTCCATTTGCTTCAGCAGCCTGTATTACACAGTGGCACAGTCTTTCCCATCTTTTTCTAAACGAAAAAAGCCCAAGACTAAATTCCACAGTTTAATTACTTCCTGAGTGAAAAAGTACTTCCTTTTGTCTGCCCTGAATCTATTCTCCATCATTGGGCACCCCCAAATTCTATACCCTGTTTATATTTTAAAACCTTTATCATGTATCCCCTTAGTTATCCTTTTTCTAAACGAAAAAAGCCCAAGACTAAATTCCACAGTTTAATTACTTCCTGAGTGAAAAAGTACTTCCTTTTGTCTGCCCTGAATCTATTCTCCATCATTGGGCACCCCCAAATTCTATACCCTGTTTATATTTTAAAACCTTTATCATGTATCCCCTTAGTTATCCTTTTTCTAAACGAAAAAAGCCCAAGACTAAATTCCACAGTTTAATTACTTCCTGAGTGAAAAAGTACTTCCTTTTGTCTGCCCTGAATCTATTCTCCATCATTGGGCACCCCCAAATTCTATACCCTGTTTATATTTTAAAACCTTTATCATGTATCCCCTTAGTTATCCTTTTTCTAAACGAAAAAAGCCCAAGACTAAATTCCACAGTTTAATTACTTCCTGAGTGAAAAAGTACTTCCTTTTGTCTGCCCTGAATCTATTCTCCATCATTGGGCACCCCCAAATTCTATACCCTGTTTATATTTTAAAACCTTTATCATGTATCCCCTTAGTTATCCTTTTTCTAAACAAAAAAGCCCAAGACTAAAGAACAGTCTTTTCTCACAGGAAAGTTCCAGTCCCTTACTTATCTTGCTTGTTATCTTCTGCACTTTTTCCAGCTGTGCAATATCTTATTTGAGATACGTTGGCCAGAACTGTATACTATATTCCAACATGTGGTCTTTCAGTAGACCTATACAAGGGCATTACAATATGTTGTTTTAATTTCCATCCCTTTCAATAGAATCCCTAAAATAGAAGTTGCCTTTTACGCCTCTGCTGCATACTGACCCAATATTTTCACTCAGCTATTCATTGTAAGCCCCAAATTTCTACCCCTCTCGGACACTGTCAGTTCAGTCCCAACCAATGTTAGGGTGCTTGTTCCAATGTGCATCACCTTGCACGTAAACTGAACTTCATTTGTTATGTTCTTGCCCATTCACCAAATTTGGAGTGATCCTTTTACAGCGCCTCACAATCTGCTTTGGTTTCCAACATCCTGAATTATTCAGTATAACATGCAAACCTAACATGAGAAACTCCCATGCTCCCTTTGGTCATCCCCTGGGGCCTCTTGTAGGTACCTGGCCCCAGGATGCCTTGGTTAGCTGTCACCAGGGGAAGGGCCTTCCCAACTGTGGCCCTTACCCTGTGGAATGCACTCTTGGATGACACCCACGCCTTGCTGGACTTGTCTAGTTTCCACAGGGCATGCAAGGCTGAATTCTTTAGGTTGGCCTTTGGAGGGTAACCACGTTTGGGCTGTTTTAATAGTGGTATGGTGATAGCCAAGCATTTTAACTTTAATGTTAATATCTTATATTTGGTGTTTTCATGTTGTTTTTACCTAATTGTTTTGAATGTTGTAAGTCTCCATGAGATCCTCTGGCTGAGCAGGGACTAAAAAGTCTAATAAATAAATAAAATAAACTTGGATACTGCACTATGTCCCCTGGTTTCTGGCAATTATTGAACAAATTATATAGCACTGGTCTCAATACTGATCCTTATGGGACACCCCTGCATACTTCCCTCCAGTGTGAGAACTGTCCATTTACTTGTGGCCTGCTCCCTGTTTAAATGCTTTCCATGTATCTATGGGGAGGAGAAAGCATGAACTGCACAGTTCAGTGTGTGCCATGGGGATCTATGATTTGTGCTCAGGGATGTGGCAGCTTTTTCTTGGTTGCTGTGCACTACAAAAACAAACTGAAAGTTCAGGAAGCTGCAGTCTCCAGTGTCATATGCATCCTCCATTGCAAACTCTTAAATAGTTTTGGTGGGATCAGAGCAGTACTAGAAACCTTCAGCAAGATCACCATATTAAAAAGAATCACCATAAATACAGCTACTTTCAAATTCATTTTAAGTCACTCCCACTAACCCTTCCTCCTGCTTTTCCTTCTCTCTAGCTATCTGGTCCATTGTCATAATCTGCCTTTTTTGGGGAGGGTGGTATTTTGAGAACTTTTCACATCCTTGTTAAAGGCTTCAAAGCCTGCTCGGAGTTCCCTTGATCGCATCATTGCTATGGTGTAAAATTGAATTACTTTTACAATGCAAACCCTGCCTAGGCAGAGTGAGGATTTTTCCCACACTTAACAGAAGAGGAAGAAGGCATGATAAATAGCTGCAGAAGGATGAGGAGGAAAATAAGAAAATTTGGGGGAGGGGAGAGATTTTATTAATGTCCTCGAAAGTACAGACAAGGAGAGTACACCAGATTTTATGAAGCAGATTTTATCAAGGTTACCCTTATTTGTTCCCTGTACTTCAGAAATGTCTTCATTTCTTTAGTGCATTTTAGGAGCGACACCGCAAGTAGCTTATGACTTTTGGTGGGAAATCAAGCTCACTGCCAATAGTGATTTCACAACTTTCTTGTTGGATTGAGAGCAGCGATGTACAGCTGGGGCTGGCTGTAGAAGGTGTCCAGAAATGGCCTGACAACAATTTAAGCACAGCTTCTTCTGTTCTAAAAAGGCTGCTCACCCTGGCCCTGGGTCATAATATATACAAAAGCCATTGGGACATCAAGGTATGGCTCTCCAGGTTTTAACCTCCCTTCTGTGTTCCAGATTTTGTGGATATGCAAAGGGGTCAACAGTGGGAGGGCTTCTAGTGTCCTGGCCCCACTGGTGGACCTCCTGATGGCACCTGGTATTTCTGGCCACTGTGTGACACAGAGTGTTGGACTGGATGGGTCTTTGGCCTGATCCAACATTGGCGCCTCTTATGTTCTTATGTAATACTTCAGTTGTCATCAGAATAAGGTACACTGGGTTTGTGAAGATCTATCAGCAACATAGCAGCCTGAAGCGGATCATAGGGTTTCCAACTCCAGACTGGGAAATTCCTGGAGATTTGGGGGAGGTGACTGGGGAGGGATTTGAAGAGGGATTTTCCATGCCCTTCCCCTTCTTGTTCTAGCAAAGAAGTTGGTAGGAACCCAAACAACAGGTTTGATCGTTGCTTACCACAACTCTTTAGATTGTTCAGTGTACTTTACAGATGTTAATGGGATCAGACCATGACTCAGAGCACATGAAGGGCCCAGGATCAATCTGTGGCATCTTTAGCCAAAGGGTCTCCAGAAACTGTCAGAGCAAACAATACTGAAGAACAAGGAGTTATGGTCTGTCTCAGACTAAGGCAGCTTCAAATATTCATCTCACCAGTCCTTACTGTAATTCTTAATGTTGTTTTGTAGAACCTCTCTCACGCAGCAGAGAGATTGTGACTTGCCCCTCATGAGTTCATGGCTGAGGCAAGATTTGAACCTGGGATTTCCCAACTTTGTATTCTTAGCCGTTGTGTCACACCAGCTCTTTTGACAGTGTTTATTATGCAGGAAAAAGAAAGATCTGAAGCCTCTGATGTGTAAAGCATCTTTTCTCACCATCCCCTCCTTAACACAGGAGAACAATGGTACCTTTTTACTTGTACCTTCTGCCGTATTCTTTCCCCTCCCCAGCCCCTCCCCAATCCCCTTTGGAGTTTTCCGAGGCGAGCTGTGAATAGTAAAAGTTTTGCCAGCCTCTCACCTCACGCCTTTGCGGGAGCTGGAGTGTTGCTTGTTGACACTGAGATGAGAACAGCTCCACAGCAGGGAGCCAAACATCTTTAGAAAGTGATCAGAGAGTTGCAAAGCACCGGCCCCACTTTCTCATTGCATCCTTCCCTCTCTAATGCCATGTAAAGAAGAACTGATAAACTGTGTTAGCTTCATTACAGTGTTGGAGTGTTAAAGACACCCTCACAATATCAGCATGTGGTTGCTTCTTTTACTACAGTTACTTTTACTCTGCTTCACATTTTTGCTCTTTGGCGACACTACAATTATACAGTGTTTTTAGGATCAGTTGTCTCTGTTCAACCACCTTTATGCTTTGACATATATGCTTCTGGATGACATATATGCCAACCTACCAGTTCGAAAGCAAGAAATTGCAAGTAGATAAATAGGTACCACTTCAGTGGGAAGGTTCCGTGCACCTTGGTGTTAAGTCATGCCGGCCACATGACCATGGAAATGTCTTCGGACAGCGCTGGCTCTTCGGCTTTGAAACGGAGATGAGCACCGCAACCCTAGAGTCGGACTTGACTGGCTTTTGAGCAAGGGAACCTTTACCTTTACCTTTTTATCCTGGGGTAGAACAAGAATAAACATGCTGAATAAAAGAAGAAGGAATATGTTAAGACCACACCAAGATCTGCTAGATCACACCGGTGGACCATTTAGCCCAGTGCCTTCTTTCACACAGTGGCTGGTAGGCGCCCACAAATGGTCTACAAATGGGATATGACTCCCCCTAGTTCTGGCCTTCCAGTATTGCTATTCAGGGCGTCAGTGCCTCTGAACATGGAGCTCTCTCTTTGTTGCTGCAACTGATAGCTACTGGGTTGGATCCAAGGAAGTGTTTCAGTGGGTGCAAGAATTTCCTCCTTTTCTCAGCTTTCCCTCTTCCCCGTGAACAGGATTTTGGGGGCGGGCATTTCAGGCTGCTGTGGGAGGAGGGAGCTGAGAAAGTCATGCTCTGTGAGCAGAAGTTCTTGCTGCTGGGGAAATGCTATGCGGGATCCAGCACATTGATTGGACTATTGTCCATGAAATTGTCTAATTATCTTTTAAGGCCAACTAAACAGGGGCCATCACTACATCCCATAGCAATGAATTCCACAAGGGAAGAAATACTTCCTTTGGCCATCTAACAGGTAAGAAAACAACAATGCCCCAATGTGGTATGAATGTTCAACGGTGTAGTGCTTTGTACAGTGTTTTAGTACTAGTTGTCTCTTCTCAGCCACCCTGAAGCCTCAGCACATACTCTTCTGTATCCTGCTGTAGAATAAGAACATGTGTTGAATACTAGAAGAAGGAATATGATAACCTAAGATCTTGCTCATTCCAGAGGTCCACCAGGGCATCAACAGGAATACCGACCACTTCCATAGAAAAACCGCTACCCTAGTAGCCTGGGAGAACCTCACAACCCTATGTCCTCCATGCTTTTCAACATCTACATAAATCTACTGAGAGAATTTATCTGGAGATTTGGGCTGAGTTACCATCTGTATGTGAATGACACACTCAGTTCTATCTCATGCTACCAGCAGTTCTCAGGCAGGCTGTGGAAACTGTGAACAGGTGCCTGGAGGCATTTTTATAATGGATAAATGCTAACTTCATCCCAACAAAGCAAAGGTGTGTCTGGTGGGGGAAATTAATAGATTGGAGTTGCTCTGGATGGGGTTCTCTTCTGGGTGGGGTTGCTCTACCCCAAAGGAACAGGTTCATACCTTGGGGGTGCTTCTGAACCTGGGCTTCCTGTTGTATCCAGCTGCAGTCCATCCTTTCTGGAAAGATCTTGCCCCTGTGGTGCATGTCCTGGTAACATTTAGATTAGATTAATGCCATCTGCTGGATGTGGGACTGTCCGTGAAGACTGTCCAGAAGCTACAGCTGGTATAGAATGCTGCAGCCAGGATGCTGAATAGAGTGGGTTGTAGGGACCAAACCACTCCAGTCTTGTTCCATCTACACTGGCTTCAAGGTGCAGGTATTGATCTTTAAAGCCCTATATGACTTGGGGTCAGCATACCTGAATGACCACCTTCATCCATATGAACTCTAGTCATCTTCAGTCTCTCTGGTCATCCACTCTAAACATCTTCAGAGCTGCCCCAACCATATGAGGCTTGACAGGTGGCACCCCGAGAAAGGACCTTCTCAGTTGTGATGCCAAAACTTTGGAACATTCTCCCCAGGGAGATTTGTTTCTCTCCCTCTATTGGCATCCTATGCCATCAATTAAAAGCTGGTGTTGTTGTTGTTGTTTTTGGGGGTGTACCTCCAGTAGAGTAGTGGTCCAATAGAGTAGTCCAGTAGTGGAGCTGTGGTGGCTCAAGTGGTTAAGATGCTGAACTGCAGGCTGTGGAAGGTCAGTAGTTCAGCAGTTCAAGACCCAAGTGTGCCGCATGACGGAGTGAGCTCCCGTCTCTAGTTCCAGCTCCTGCCAACCTAGCAGTACGAAAGCAAGAAATTGCAAGTAGATAAATAGGTACCACTTCGGTGGGAAGGTAACAGCGTTCCGTGTGCCTTGGTGTTTAGTCATGCCGGCCACATGACCATGGAAACATCTTCGGACAGCGCTGGCTCTTCGGCTTTGAAACGGAGATGAGCACCACAACCCTAGAGTCGGATTCGACTGGCTTTCGAGCAAGGGAACCTTTACCTTTACCTTTTTACCTCCAGTAACTATTACTGGCCCTCCTCCCTGGTTGTTTTGTGTGTCTATGTGTTTATATGCTTTTACTGAAGTATGTAAATATTTTATATATACTTTTTATTAAATGTCCTTTTGATGTCTAAAATGTTTTATTGTTAAAACATTTTAATGTTTTGATGTTTGAAGCCTTGGGAACCATAATTTTTTAATTTATTAGCCACCTTGGTGGCACTTATGAAAGCAGAAAGGCGGGGTATAAATTTTGTAAGGTTGGAATGGTGGCATAGATAAATTTTTAAATGAAAATTGCAGTTGCTATTGGATTACTTAGCTGTGTTAGGATGTCAACAACTAGCTTCTGGAGAATTGTTATAAGTTGGCATCCCATTTTGGTAGCTCCAATGCTGTTCTGGAAGGTGTTGTTGGGGAAGAGCTATCATGCACTGAATCTGTTGGGAGAGGGAGATCTGGAGTAAGCAGTACCCCAGTGACACGTTGTCCTATTTCTCCATTTCACCAGTGGACTTTCTGATGTTGAACCAGGGCCAATAAACTGAAGCTCAGTCCAGACAAGACTGAGATACTGTTGGTCAATAACACAGCTAATTGAGGAATAAGGATTGATTTATATGGGGGCTGCTTTCTGCCTAAAGTGGGGAGATTCACAGTTTGGAATTGTATTCTTGCAGAACACCTATTCTACTATTCTGCTCTACTTCCCACATTCTAGGCCTAAGCTCTGACAAGCCCTAATTTGGAGAAAACTAGTATATTATTTGATGGTGTGACATTCAGTTCTATGCTGCCAACTTTGCATTCTTTCTTTCCACTACCAGCAATTGACTTGCCATGTGTGTGATAGGGGGGGAAGAGTGGGAGCATTTCAAAGCCCCAGAAGTGCTGGACTCCATTGGTGGGGCCCTAAAAGAGAGAGAAGTCATCAGCACAATAATGTTGGTCCTCACACATTCCAACAATGGTGGTCAGCACCACAAATGTTTAGTCAGAGACCAAGGACTGGCCTGCCTTGATTTGCATTCTATTTTAACACCTCAAAGTGTGAAAGGAGGGTAGGGAAAAAAAGAAAGAGATTTACAACTTGAATTCCTCTTCAGGTTTGTACCAAAAAGATGCCCCAAAAAGTGTGGAAGAAGGCAGTGTTGTTTTTTGGTTGGTTTTGTCTGTGAATGTATGGTGAGAGCCACATTCTTATTCCAAATATTCCAGTTCCTGTATGGACTACATCCGTATTCTACCTTTCCCTTTTTCCAAAAATCCCCAAATTGCATTTTTACCTCACAATAATACCCCCTTGAGCCACATGAGCATTGTAGTTGATTATTGCAGGGCTCTGAACCAGTGCTTCTCATCTCCATAGGTAAACACTCTTGCTGTTGCACTATATTGGGTCTCTATAGTCCAGATGTGCTTTGACTCCTGATAGAAGATCATCCAAATATGCCATCTTCCACTTCCATTCTGAAGTGGTTCAGGAAGGCTGTATCCAGGCTGTTTCTGAGAATGGAAACTGGTCCACACTCAAGGGCACAAGGGCCTAGTAAACCCAAAGGGTTTTAGGGCTAGGCACTAAAGCACACCTTTGCTCCTTTTGATTCTTGCTGTCCAGATGTGCAGGATGCTCCAGCATGAACAGCTGCTATGGGCAGATGGGGAGCTGAGTGTTAACCTTTGAGTAAATTTGGGTGGCCTGCAGCAATGAGTGTAGTGGTGTTTTGGGGAGAAAGTAGTGCCCTGTCCCTAGGATATTTTCTGAACTCCTATAGTGGCTAATCACAAGTATTGTCGTCCATCTTAAGTTTATTTTAGAATCATGCATGAAAACGTCAGGCACTGATACTATTTTTTCCTACGTAAGGCAAATAGTCCATTTAACTTATTCCTATGACTGGTGATGGTTTGTCAGAGTGGGATCAGGCTTGGATCCCACTGTAAACCTCTGTTGATGGAATGAGACTTCATGGCCTCTTCCCTCCCACTCCATTCCCAAGTGATCCCTAAATATTGCTTCTGGGGGACACGGAACGTCCAGAAACACCATGGCAGGACAGTCAAATCTGTAAGAAGAAATGGGAAATCCATGAAAATCACTCCTTCTTCCATTACTTGAAATCTTCTGCTGGGTCTTTCTTAAATAGATATGCCAGGGATTATGCAGAATGATGTCTGGTCACATTTATAGAGGAAAGAACAGTGACAGCTAACATCTTTATTAAGAAGTGTCTCAGTGAGAGAAGCCTATTTCCTTTTAATCTCTTTACTAGAAGATCAGGCCTGGCTACAGTCAAACACACCATGATAACTTTTAGTGCTCTACATGAGGCTGCCCTTGAAGATGGTTTGGAAACTTCAGCTGGTACAAAGTGCAGCTGTCCAATACCCGAAATGAGTAAGCTGTCATTAACATATTTCAACCACTTTTTTTTTAAGTCACCAGTCCATTTCCAGCCCAATTTTAGTTTTAATCTTTAAAACTCCAAGTATCTGGTTGCAGGTTACATCTTCCAATATGTTTCTCCCCTCCCAAATTTTAAGATTTGCCAACGTGACCCTAGTTCAAGTACCACCCTTTATGGATAACAAGTCACCACAGAATCAGGCAGAGGGGTTATTCAGTACCCTTTATGTGTCTCTCCTCATGAGTTCTACTGATCTACAAACCAGTAGGTGGTGGCAGATATTTATTTTGGTGTGGATTTCAGCCTAGCGGTAAAGCTGAAATACAAGACACCATCTAATCCTGTTTCTCAACCAATCTCCTGAGCAAGGAGAAAGACTCTCCAGAGGCCTTCCTTTATATTTTTGTTGATGTTTTAAATTGTTGATTTATTTTATAAAGCACCACGAGAATGTGTGTTGAAAGGTGATACACAAGTGTTACAAATCAAGAAAGAAAATAAATGACCCCTTCATATACCTGTGTCTGGCAGTTTGCACGGTTTTCCTTTGAGACCCAAATTATCAATTCATGAAGGTGTGCTATCTGATCAGTCAAGATTTCCATTTAAAACCCAGCTTTAATAGCACAGGCTATTAAAAATAGCAGTATGGGGTAAAGTTAAAAGAATAGCACACATGACGATTTCACAAAAATGACCCCTACCCCCAGCCAACATGGTAGATGATTCGCTCAGCTGGCTGCTTGTCAATGTGAAGAACTCTGCAATTACATTTCCTAATGCCATGTAAATTAGGCCACCGTGTTGCGATACATCAATTAAGTTCTTTGAATAAATTAATCAGAAAATTCTATGAGGATGTTTCTTTGCTTTGGGATTAAAAAAACCCCCCAAACAAAGCCAAACAACTCCAGTCCAACCTCTTTTGGGGGGTCTATTTTGTGTTTTGTTTTCCTCAGGAGGTAATTCAGGGGTTGAAAATCTTCCATCTGTATACATTGTCATGTGTAAATAAGGAATCAAAAGCTTCACCATTTTGTTTGAAAGTCCTCAAAACACTTCTCATAATTTATCTTAATGGACTTCAGCAATGTGCCAGCGAGACAAAGTGCCATGTGCATATTGAGATCAAGCAGTAGTTTGCATCTGACTGTCTATGGCTTCATTATTTCTACTTGATTATATATTCATCCTGCCTTGCAGAGAAGCTTTGCTGCTGATTCCAACAAAAACTATATGTGTTGTGCCAAGTGGAACAGCTCTTATGCTTCCAAGCCCCAATTTTAAGCACGAAAAGTAGGACCCTACTGAGACATAGAATAAAAACATGCCATTCCCTCCCTCCCCTGAAGCACAATGGATTTAATATATGTCACATTAGGAGACTCATAGACCCAGACCTGGTATCCTAAGCACTATAAAATATGAGACCAAGCATCAGATGTATGTGATGATGCTGGCAGGATATTGGCAACATACCCTGCTTTTGACAGACTTATCCTTCTTTCTTCTCTCACATTAGGCACTCATAATCTATCTCACATAACCAGTGTGATATAGTGATTAAAGCATTAGACTTAAGATCTGGAAGACCTAGGTTCAGATGTCCACTCTGCCATGATGCTTGCTCAGTGATGTAGGGCCAACCACTCTCCCTGAGCCTGATTGCTCTCACAGTGTTGTTGCGAGGATAAAACAGGGAGTGGAGAACTGTGTATGCTGTTGTAATCTCCTCGGAGGAGGGCAAGATAAAAATACACCTGACAGATATTGGCATGGATGAAATCAGAGATCAGAACAGTTTCCTCTTAGGAAGGGGCTGACATGTACGGAGACTGACCAGTGGCTTTGGAGACCGTGGTTCCAAGGAACCTCTTCTTGCTGGATAGGCACAGTTTTCAGAACCAGGAGTGAAAACACTGGATCTCTATGATCTACCAGCACCTGTCTATTAAATTCTGGCAAACTGCTGCAGCCAAAACCCAGATTGGCTAAGCTGTTCTTTGTTCCTTTGTGCGTGTGAAGGACTGGGGGTGGGGAGAATGACCATGTGAAGAACAGCATCCTATTTATGTATACATCCATTTGCATCTTCGAACAGGGATGGGAGATCAGATGTCCTTAGGATAGAAACCTTTCTGTTTCCTGTCTTTTATTAGTCTCTGCACCATGGTCCTGTAGCCTGCAAATGTCCAGGTACTATAAATGCCAAGTTAGGATAGAAACCTTTCTGTTTCCTATCTTTTTCAGTCTCTGCACCATGGTCCTGTAGCCTGCATACCCTCTTCAGGTATGTTAGTAGAATAAAGCTTGTATCATTTGGTTAAGATATAAAAAGACAGACTAGATTTTTACCTGCACACCTTGGATGTGGTCAGTGTTACCAAAGAACCCATTTGAGGTTGGGAGCCATGAGAGATTCTTACTGAGAAGGGCAGGTATCCTTCAGTCAAAATTACTTTCTCCCCCCCAACCCCCAGTTTCTGATAGTGTCCTCCCAGATGCCAGAATGGAAGTGTTCCAAATATTATGAACATTTTCTCTCTTTTTTTGAATGTTTGGTTGTGTCCATGGTGCACTGAAATTTCCAAACATTATATATGAAATGTATTTTCTAAATCTGCATACATCTGTGAATGATAGATATACCTAGGTTTGCCAACTCCGACTCCGGATATTCCTGAATATTTGAGGGCAGTCCCTGGGGAGGCTGGGGCTGGGAGAGGGGAGCTCAGGTCACATTCTGTGATGGCATCAGGGTCTCCTAGTCTCTATGGTATACCAGTAAGTCCCCCTCTGAAGTTGCCATTTACTCTGTGTGAACAGGTCTCTATAATTTGGAGATCAGGTGAACAAGTCTGTATAATCTGGTGAACGGGACTATAATCTTGGAGACCTTCAGGCTCCACTTTAAGGTTGGTATCCCTAGACAAACTATGGATAAGCATGAATTTAGAGAAGTCTGTTAGTAAAGCTTCAACCTTCCTCGGTAGCTGAATCTGCTTGAGAGTTTGTGTAGGGGCCAAGGTCCATGGTTTAAATCTTGCCTCTGCATGAACTCAGTAGAAGGCTTTAGGTAAGTCGATCTTTCTCAGTCTCATTCTCTCCATCTACAAACTGGCCACAGTAATATTTCCTTTCCTTATCAGAAGATAGTTGCATTACTGAGGCAATGGCTGAATACAAACCCTCTCAAACAGGAGCTTTCAGATGTGAATCTTTGCTTCCCCCTTCTCCTACATCCCCTATAAACCAGTGCTGAAGATCAGAAGAGCCTCCTGGACAATATGCCATGCAGCACTGCAGCAAAGAGGGAGAGTGGGGTGAGATCAGTCTCCCTCAATCTTGCACAAGCAGACCAAGCTTGGATCCAAACTGTATACAAAGGGAACGCTCTCAAAACCACTGTGGGCTGGATCCAAAGCTCCACAAGCAGACCTCTATGGAATGGAAATATCATGCCTCCCCCTCCTGCAAGGGATCCTCCCGGAATAGCACAGGGTGTAATTTGGGAGTCTACATTAGGAGGAGGAGTGAATGAAAATTGTCACCTTGCCATCACATGTAATTAACAGAGTCTTTCATTCACCGTGATAAAAAGAGACAAATATTTTCTTTATTCCTTATGACAGTACCCAAAGTATGTCCCAAAACCAAAGAAGTGTGACTTTAGTCCTGTTGGTTAAAATTACTGTCACTAATTAAAATAAGTGGTTCTGAAAAAGAGACTTTACGAATCTTTTGTTAGCCATGGATATACCATGCTGTTTTTGTAACCACCCTCATCCCTATTGAATTTCTTGATTTTAATGTCCTTCATCTCCTTAAAGAGTCTGTTAATGTCATTATCCAATGTTTTTACTTTTAACTCAAATGAGTTATATCAATGGAAGTATTTAATTTATCAAAAAATATCCTTAATCTGAGAATGTTCCGTTTCTTTGTTAATTCTTTCAATCAAAAGCAACATCAAATCCATAGAACACTTGTTCAGAATGGAAATCCATTTCAACTTAAATTCTTCATCATCACTGAACATACCACATGGCTTTTTAATACACAGACCCCCGAGAATATAGTCATTACAACAGTACTCTATAAGCAGGACCGGCTCACCCACTAGGTGAACTAGGCATTTGCCTAGAGCGCCGGACCCTGGATGGGGCGGCGGGCCCTGGATGGGGGTGCCATGCCAAACTGTGCCTCCCCCCCAAAAAGCCCCCTCCTCCTGCCGCCCATCGGAATCGGCGGCAATGGCGCCTCTCCAACTGGCCTGCAAGGAGAGGAAGGAGCTGACGCCATGTCAATCCGCTCCCCCGATATGCGGGAGAGACGGGCTTTGGAGCCGAGCGTCGCTTTCCGAGTTGTTGTGGGCTTCGGCGCGGAGCTTCCCAGAACTTTTCTGCCTCCGGCCGGCCCCCTACCCAACACCCCCAGTCATGCTGAGGTGGCGGGGCTCTATCCCTCGACCCTGGGGAGGAGGGGCACGTCCTCCCGATGCCCCCTCGCGCCCCTTCCATGCTCAGGCCGAGCCCTGGGTGCCCCCAGTGCTGTGCCAGCTGCCGCGTGGCCTGATTCTACTCATCAGCCAGGGGACGGAGGGGAGCAGATCCTTCAGGCAGGAGCTGTCATTCAAACTGCTTCCGGTGTGTTCTGCAGGAAACAGGATCGATCAGAGGGGGGGAGTCTCCCGCTCGCTGCCTCCCACTCCCCATCGCTGGCCACTCCTTCACCAATTAGTCAGCCCTGGAGCGGTGGGGGGGAAGGGGAAGGGGCTGCATCACCACCTGTTGGACCTGTGAAGCAGCAGCCCCAGCTCGCCTGTCGCCCTTCCCTCTCAAACTTTTTTCCCTTCCCACTGCCCCTGCCGCCGCCACCACCCTTGGCAAAGAGGCGCTTTAAGATCCACAGAGACAGAAGGTAGGCATTAGGAGGGAGCAGCCTGGGGCGCCGGGAGAGAGACTCACTCAAGGGCAATGGGGTGGGGGGGTGGAGAGGGCAGGCAAGGAGGTGGCCAGCTGGGAGGTCTCCAGGCCCCACCTGGCGGTTGGCATCTGCGCCTCACCTAGGGCACAGAGGCACCTGGAGCTGGCCCTGTCTATACGGGAGGATGCATGCAAGCAGTATATCATTTGCTTGTTCTCCATCTGCTCATAATCTATCCAAATGACAGAGGATGACCCATCATTATCAGAAAATAAGGAAGTACCTTCCAATAGTTTGTCAGCATCACTATAAGCAAAAAAATAGCTAGTAGCCCTGGAAGCTTCTGGATCAGATGCATCTCCAGACTTCTCTGTGGACTGGATGGACATCACAGTGTGCATTTGCACCATAAATGCATGCAGATGCCCCATCCTGGCCTAGGGTATTTCTGTTTTGTATATGTCCATGCATTCTAGATATAATGGAATATATTCATTCTTTGAGGGGGGGAAATCACTACCAAGATAAATTGTCAAAAGCTCTAACACATGAAAGGTTTCCTCTGCTACTGTGCCTCTGCACCACATTCTGGCCAAATAATAAGTATGAACATTCATAAACAATGGCTGCTTTGGAGAAAAGGGTGGTGGCAGCAAAAGGGAGGTTGGTAAATATTGCAGACCAATTATTCAAATACCCTATTCACAGTTCCTTATTAAAGCCAGACTAAATTAACAGGTCACCTCCCCACTCAAGTCATGTCTGTTTACTCTCAGTAATGACAAAACGTAGACAACTGTCTGCTAGGGCTGTGGTAACGTTGGCACACGCATCCCAGACAAGCAGAATGTTGTGGGAAACAGAGATGGAAGCATCTTGATATACGAGAAACAATTGTCATGGGAATTGTTGTTTCTCAATGCAACAGCTATAATAAATAGTTGCCATATGCTAAGCACAGATGCCTCTTTGAAAAGCATCTCGATGACAGCACAGCCCATGTTTTCTGGAGTCTGGGGCCTTTTATCAAACGATTGGCTCATTGCAATCTGAGCTAGCGCCCCCAAGGAAAGGTATTGCGCTCTCTTTTAAAGGCTTCAACTACAGAAGAGTCAGTAGCAGCTTTGTGTTATAATATGCTGTGGGTTTTGTGGGGGAATTTGAAACCATACCCCTTCAACAAGGTAAGTGATTACCTTTTTGAGAAAATGAGGCTTGAATCTCCAATTGTTTTGTATGGTATTCCAAGAGACTCATAAAAGAAAACAATTCTTGCAAGTACATGGTTTTGAAAAGCATGGTGCCAACACGGTTTTTTGTGGGGGAGGGGCATTTGTGTATTTAGTTCCGAATCCATAGCATGGAAGATAGACTATCTAAAGGAGAGAGGCCGGGGGGGGGGGGGGGAAGAGTTCCAGTTGATCTGGGTCAAAACATAGAGTGTAGTAGCATTTTCAAATTTAAAAGGATTCACAGCATGAATGAGAGACTGCAGTGAACGCCATAAAAACTGATCTGAATTTTCTAGAGGAGGATATACACAAGTGAATAACAAAAAGCATTTAAAACTCAAGACCAAGACCATTTAACCAGAAGTAAGTATCATTAGGTTGGAAACAGTAGGAGACATCTGTGTGTGAAAGTGAAAACCTTCTAAGAACACTATGCTGGCAGCTTATACTAGGTTAAACCTATTGTATCCAACTTGCATTGCTGCTTGCACAAGACACTGTGCCAGTCATTATCTGAGGGAAAGGATCAACAGGAATTGCAGTACATGTAGTGCTACTGCTTGCATAAGCAGAAGGGGGCTAAGTGAGTTTGGGTGTGCATTCCTTGGGTGCTCAGTCCAAACAATTGGGTTCAATGGGGCTTGCTATCTAAAAAGTACAAGTTGCAACTTTTGTTTTTCAGGATATAAATAATGGTCTGGATCCTATGAAATGGAAGACACAGGGGGGAGATGGATCTTTCTTACCTTTCCCTTCCTCAGCAGCTGCCTGTGAGCAGGGCCAGGCCAAGGTTTTTACACCCTGCACAAACTATGATTTTTGGTGCCCCCCTCATTCAATAGAGAGAAAAGTGAGAAGTCTAGAATGAACATTTTGCTTACTGAACATTCAAACTGAACAAGATAAAAATAAAAATAGATAGGCCCTTCAAAAGTCCTCCATGTTCCACCATGGCAACCATAGAAGACCAGTTCTGGAGCTTCAAGAGGTCAGTTAATGCCAAGCTTTGCTTCAAGCCAGTACAAAAGGCTCCACTCGCCTCTTGAGTGTCCATCAAAATCTTGCATCTTAGGCAACTGCCTACGTTTGCTGAGTGGCTGGGCTATGAGTTCTGCCTGTGATTTCTGAAAAAAGTTAAGGGTTAGGGTTGTCAGCTTTGAGCTGGGAATTATCTGGAGATTTGAGAGATGGAGCCTGGGGAGGGTGGGTTTTTTTGAAGGGTAGGGACTTCAGCAGAGTATAATGCCATAGAATCTACCCTCCGAAGCAGCCACTTTGTCCAGGGCAGTTGATCTTGGTTGTCTGGAGATCAGTTGTAATAGCTACAGGTCTACAGATGCCACCTGGAGGTTGGTAAACCTATTAAAAGTACCCAGATAGACTAAAAGCCATACAAAACACTGCAGTGAAGGGGGCACAGACAAAATGTTCTATCCTTCCTCTTGCAGCAGCAGGGCACTCATGTGGAAAACATAACACATGAGTGACACCATGACACACAAGAACATAATAACATAATGGGAGCTCTTCCTTGGAGGAGGAAGGTGCAGAGTCCTCGGGATCAGGGTCCACTGGGTCGGGTGGCATACATGTTAAGCCCACAAGCTTCCTCTTGCTGCCTTGACACCTTGTCAGGCAGTCCATATCATTAGCCACAGTCTCAGTGGACAATTTTAATCCATTTCCTCGTAGGAAAGTAACAGCTACCCCTTCATCTCTTTGAGATGACAAGCCATCCTGAACCAGAGACTTTTCATCTCCTGTCAGCTTTCGCCCAATATTCAGTTTTAAAACTGCTCTGCCACCCAGCAGCCTGGTTCCTTCTCGGGACAAGTCGAGACTGTCTCTTTTGTACATTTCCCTCTTGTTCCAAAAAGCACCCCAGTGCCTAACAAACGTGAACCCTTCCCCCCTACACCATCATCTCATCCACGCATTGAGACTCCTGATCTGTGCCTGTCTCTCCGGCCCTACGTGTGGAACAGGTAGCACTTCTGAGAAGGCTACCTTGGAGGTCCTGGCTTTGAGTTTCCTGCCTAGCAGTCTAATTTTTTCCTCCAGGACCTCACGACTGCATTTCCCCACATCATTGGTGCCAACATGTACCATGACCACTGGCTCCTCCCCAGCACTATCTACCAGCCTATCTTGAACACATACGAGTGGTAGTGAGACCTGCAATTGCAGTTTGCTGGGGAAAGAAATCTGATGCCACAGGCAAGGGAACTGCTATTAGCCACATTTGTGACTGCATTATATTTGTTCATGCTTGAGGAAAGTTAGGGCTTTTAATGTGGAGACAAATATTTGTTGTGCGAAGAAAGAAGTGATAGGGATACAAAGCAAATATAGGGATACAAAGCAAGCCTTTCAGTGTTGTCCTCTTGGATGTGCACAAACCCTTCTGAAAAGAGTGAGAGCCAGTAAAGTACTCTGCCATGCTAATAAACTGCTCCTGTTCATTCAAATGTAACATGGGCAGAAGAACTTCCCATGTGGTGTCAGTTAACCTGAATTCAGCAGCACTTGTCCTCAATCTGATGGTGATTTTTGAGATTTTAATATTTAACACTGCTTCTGCTTTTCAGGGGCCACCACATGGTAGTCGTTTCAGAAAACCTCATAATCCACATGCACAGAGAGCTTTACCCATGCTTTTTCCTGAATGGTATACATCACTGTTGATACAATTAAAACCATGCTCAGCTTTTGACTGCTGGAGTTCGTGTCAAAAATTGAATTACTAAATAGGAAGTCTTCAATCTAGACTGCACATGCAAGCAGAAGAGGGATACAGGTTTGTTTGCATCACTGACAAACTGGTTTACCTGTGACATGTGAATATACTCTAAAGCAGTGGTGGCAAACCTATGGCACGTGTGCCAGAGGCGGCACTCAGAGCCCTCTCAGTGGGCGCACGTGCCATCGCCCCAGCCAGGCCCAAACTGTCATTAAAGTGTGGAATTCTCTGCCAAATAATTTTAAGTAAATGAAAGCATTTGGGATTGCTTTCCTTACTTTGTTTGGATCATCTTATGTTAATGTATGAGTTGTTTTTTCTAAACTAAAACCTCAATATTCAGGTTAAATTGCCGTGTTGGCACTTTGCGATAAATAAGTGGGTTTTGGGTCACAGTTTGGACACTCGGTCTCTAAAAGGTTCGCCATCACTGCGCTAAAGTAATCAGAAGGCACTGCCTGCCATTCTGTAAATTCAGCCATTTCATTAAAAAATCTGACAAAAAACTTTTGTGACTGGAGGGAGATTCATCCCCACCCCACATGTATGAGTAGGCTGAAGGCTGTGGCTGAAAGAACTGTATCATAAAAGGAAACAAAAGACAGAAATCTGACGTGATGAAACTGAAAACATAAAAAGAATGTAAAGTGCGTGGAATATAAGTATCTATTAGCTCTACTAGCCCTTGTCAAGAATTAGGCCAAGAAACCAGAGCTACCACTTTATTAGCTTTAAAAAATGCCTTAAAGGAATTTAATAATGAGGACATTGCTCCATGCTTCTGTTCAAAGATACAGCCCAGCTCAGGACTTTAATGGTCCTGGAGTGCAATCAGGACCACTAAGGAATGATTAACTTTCAGTCAAAAGTCTGAATTACACATAACCATGTGTAATAGTCACCATGCCATCCATATAAGTCTGCATCACAGAGTTTTTTGTCACACAGCTAAATAATATGTGTGCATTGTTTCAGGTAAGTCTGGAATAATAGTGCTGATGGAGTTCACATCAGGATAATGGCAAAGCATCTGTGCAGGAGATGAGTTATGAATAGTGTTCCCCCCCCTCCCCCTGCTTCTCTTTGGAACTGACCAGATGGCACTGAATGGCGGAGGGGGGAAAAATTCCCTCAGATAGGCTGCATCTACTCATATTCTCACTCTCATAAAGTCTAATTGTTTTAGAATACCCAAATCTAAGGTTAAACCTCCTGGATGTTTTATTAGATGCTGTTTTGCCTGATTTACTAGTCGCTAAGCAGACCTCTGCAATTAAAAGTGCTGTCATCTGATTCACAAATATTTCTACGAATGGCCTTGACGTGCTTTTGAAAACTGAACTTCAGGAAAATATATTATCAATAAGAGGGATATGGGGGATTAAATTTTATAGACATTTTATGGCTTGGATCCAGTGCAGTGTTTCATGAGCACAAAGAGTTCTGACCTACAGAGTGCAACTTTTTCACTTCCCTGCTCCCACAACAGTCCAAAGTGACCCCAGAAATCCTGTTTCTGAGGGAGCAGGATTTTGGGGAACATTTTGAACTGCCACAGGAAGGGGGAGCTGAGAAAGCAGCATTCCATGGACAGATGTCCTTGTGCCCATTGAAGCTCTGTGCTGGATCCAAGGCAATTATATCACATTCACATGCAATCTACAACGAGGCTTTAAAATTTAGGAGCCAAGTTCTCAGCTTGTGTAAATTAACGGTGTCCTCTGTATATCAGCAGATGTGTAGCAATTTCTCCCAACTGACTGCAAAGAGGGTTACAATCCACATTTCTCACTTAAATGGGGCTGCCACATTTCTAAGTAGGGCAAACCAGTGTTTCAGGTAGGGTATAATACCTACTAGCCCACTTTGGCTATGGCCTTGTGAGGCCAGAGGAAGAAGAGGAAACAGCCGGGCATCTGTCCAGCGTGCTTAAATCCAGCTCTAGCTGAGCTACCCCCTCTTCACCAGTTGCCACTCTTTAGACTCAGGGCTCTATCCAGCCTTCCTCACTGCCACATTTCTAGGTCAGGCAAAACAGAGCTCCAGGTCAGGCTCATCAGCATGACAATGGTCCTGTTACCGAAAGGTAAACAAGATGACTGTGATCCAGATCTCCCACCAGTAGGCATCCTAGCTGCCAAAGAAAGGTTTGCATTGCAGCCATCTTGTTTGCCTTTTGGTTGCTATACCAATGGCAAATTCATGTATACTGAGCAATAAACATACCTCTAAGAAAGGAGCACAAGTAATTTGCTAGAAATAACTGTCTATAGGGATGTAAACGTACCTTCTCTAGCCTAATATGTAAATAGATGACATATATTCTGAGTACAACACATTTAGCCTACTGAAAATGTTGCAGTGTGTGCAGATCTAGAATGTAATTATTCGTCAGTGTTTGAGGCTGTCCAGGCACTATATGAGAGGCATTAAGGATTGTACCTCCTTCACTTAGAACATCAAGGGTCCTGGCAGGCTTTAACAGGTAGTAGGCCATGGAAGCTTCCAAGCATACTATGTTAGCTTGTCTATGCCATGGTTCAAAGGGCATTTTGAGGGTTTATTTGGTTCCAGATGTCTGGAAATCCCTTTGGGGAAAAAAATCTGGAAAATCATGCAGAAGCACACATTGGTGGTTACTTGTAACACAACCAAAATTGCTAAATAATCAACAAGGTCGAGCCAGGTAGCAAGAAACTCATATTTTTTGCCTTGTATCAACTGGATGTTATGACAGTTTGGTCCCTTCTAATTCTGTAAAGACAGGAAATTTATTATTTTCTGTTTTGATTATTTTTCAGTCTATGTAGCAGGTTTTTCCAAGAATAGGTCCAAATTGCACATACACACAACAGAATAAGCATATTATGTATACTGGTAGGTTCATACCAGAATCATGAAAATGAGATGCAAATTATGATAATTACAGGTACCAGATTATACAGTTTAGATGTGCTCCTACAGTTCACTATGCGCTTCTGATGCAGTCCTTGGTGCTGAACAATTTCCCTGCCACTTTACCATCAGGCAGTATTGAGAAAATATCTGTCCCTTTATAACGAGTGATAATATTCCTACTCATCGAATCTAAGGTTTGCCCCCAAACTCATAAAGGCAATGAGTATGCACTGATTTTTTTTTTCAAATAGTGTTTTGAAATAGTCCATTAATTGCATTTTAAACACATTTGCTGAAAACAAACAACAAATGAAAATGCTAGCCAAAAATCTTGCAGTTTCATAGACGGTTATAGTAAAACTCTCCAATATACACTTTACTTATTATGATCAAGTAAAGTGGCTACTTTGATGAGCAAATGAGGTATTTCTCCTTTATATCTAAAACACATACAAAGTGAAGCTTCTACATTTTAAATAGAAAGAATTGTACCAATGCACCTCATTTGGACATACAAAATTCCAAATATGTCTTGCAATTACCACTTTGTAAGTCGTGGTATGGTTTTAAATACTGCATACTAGTGTGTAATATTGCACACTAGCACTTTTAAATGTCTAATGAATGTTCTGTTTTTAGCTGCTATAATCTTTTATATAAGCCACACTGAGCCTGCTTTGGCGGAGAGAGTGGGGTATAAATCAAAGAAATAAATAAAACTTATGTGAACAACCTGAAAGACAGCAGTCCAAGGAGGACTTACACTCTTAGTTTGACAGGGTATTAACACCAAATTGACTATTCTGTTTCCAGAGACTGAATATATGTGGCAACCAACTTGAGTGAGGAGTGGGCTGCTGCAAAGAACTGCCATTGACAAAAACAATTTTACAATCCTTCTGTTTCCTGAAATCTTCCCCGTCAAATTCTATAAGCTCTCAGGGGTCTGGATATGGTCATCTGCCGTTTGCTAGGAGGAGCAATAGGTGGCACTGGCAGAAAAGGGGGATCTTGGCAGCTATGGCAGAGCTGTGGCACACAACAGAGCTGTGGCACGCAACAGCTAATGAGCAAAATAAGTCATCCTTTTTCATCATAGCTCTCTCTCCCTGCCAGGCCTTGTCCTGAGAAAAGCACTTAACTGAAGCCAAGCAGAAACAATGCATGTGTTATACAAATTAATATCCAGTCAAAAAATAGAAGATTGAAGTCAAAATGAGGAGGAAGATATTGTATTTTATTGCAATGAAATACGGAAAACAGTTCGGCCAAAGGACCCATCAAAGTTGACTGCTTTCTGAGCCTAATCAGGAAATACATGAAGTTAAATACTTAATATGACATCATCATACCATCATCATGAAAATAATATTCAGAAGGCATAATTGGTTACAAAAACTTAAACAACATTTACATAAAAATCTCCTTATTGGTCAAATGTAAGAAAGGTGTGTCTATACAATAGTGTCACATATTTACTTGACCTGACCTAAGTAGTATCGGCCAAGGCTCCAGCTCCTGCCAACCTAGCAGTTCGAAAGCAAGAAATTGCAAGTAGATAAATAGGTACCACTTCAGTGGGAAGGTAACAGCGTTCCGTGTGCCTCAGTGGTTAGTCATGCCAGCCACATGACTACGGAAACGTCTTTGGATGGCGCTGGCTCTTCAGCTTGGAAACGGAGATGAGAACCACATCCCTAGAGTCGGATTTGACTGGCTTTCGAGCAAGGGAAACCTTTACAAGGGACCACTTGCTGGCCTGGGTGAATCACAAGCCGGAATTAAGATTGCTGGGGAAAAGATCAACAACCTCAGATATGCAGACGATACCACTCTAATGGCAGAAAGTGAAGAGGACCTTAAGAGCCTCTTGCTCAGGGTAAAAGAGGAGAGCGCAAAAGTGGGCTTGAAGCTCAACATCAAAAAAACTAAGATCATGTCATCCGGCCCCATCACTCCTTGGCAAATAGAAGGGAAAGTCATGGAAGTAGTGACAGACTTCACGTTCCTGGGATCCCAGATCACCGCAGACTGTGACAACAGCCATGAAATTAAAAGACGCCTGCTCCTTGGGAGGAAAGCGATGGCGAACCTAAACAGCATGATAAAAAGTAGAGACATCACCCTGCCAACAAATGTCCGCATGGTCAAAGCAATGGTATTCCCAGTAGTCATGTATGGCTGCGAGAGTTGGACTATAAGGAAGGCCGAGTGCAGAGGAATAGATTATTTTGAACTATGGTGCTGGAGAAGACTCTTGAGAGTCCCTTGGACTGAAAGAAGATTAAATCAGTCAATCCTAAAAGAAATCAACGAAACTGAAGCTCAAATACTTTGGCCACCAAATGAGAAGGGAGCACTCACTGGAGAAGACCCTGATGCTGGGAAAGATTGAAGGTCAAAGAAGACGGGGACGGCAAAGGATGAGATGGTTAGACAGTGTCATAGATGCAACGAACATGACATTGAGCAAACTTCAGAGGACGGCAGAAGACAGGAAGGCCTGGCGTGATCTGGCCCATGGGGTCGCGAAGAGTCGGTCTCGACTGTGCAACTGAACAACAACAACTTGCTTTGGATCGTATGTCAGAACCAGATAGAGATGAACAAAACAGACAATCATCTCTAGATAGCCAAATCCCAATGTCCAGACACAGGGTTTGTTAGTTTTTTTCTAACCACACCAACCACAAAACGGCAGGGAGGCATAATTTTTCTCATGTAAACGTGTTTTATAAAAGACATAGTAAGGGGACATTCATAATCTTATTTCTTGAGCTGCTTTAAGCCAAGAGGAAAGTGAGGTATAAATATTTTAATTAATAAATAAAATTTCTTACAGAATACTGTCCTGTTATGTAACACAAGTCTGCACATTTCAAGGACCAGAACATTTATATGAAGTGTTGTGTATTCACTCCATCTAAAACCATGTTAAGCTTGAGACCTCAGCCGGATTCTCATCTGGAACAGCACCATTGTCTGAAGCATAATCTGTAACCAATAAAATGTAAGAGTCTGTGCTGGAGGGAAGACAAATGATTGGTTGTTATCTGTGTAACATGATTGGATGTTAACTGTGTGAGGGCGTGGCTACCCCAGCCCGGGAGAGTTTAAAAGGAGCTATGCTCCACTATTGTTTGTTGTTGTGTCGTCTGATGCTGTGTGATCTTTGGAAGTTCTCGTTCTCAATAAAGCTGAATCACTTGTTACTTACTTCGTTACTGAGTTGCATACTTAACATGAAGTATTATCTCTCTCCATGCTGCCATGTATGATTATACATGTGCATAAGAGAGGGGGGTTTTGTGTATGTTTATGACAGTGGGTGTCTGTTTATTGCATTTTGTGGGTATCTGTGTGTCACAGTGTGTGATACAGAGGAAGAAAACTTCACCTGTCTTGAGGTTTAGCTCACCTCACTTTCTTCAGTTGTCTGCTTGGCCTCTCAGTATGTTTTGAGTTGTAGTCTGGACTAGATTAGAAAGTGCATATTCAGTGGATTCTGTCTCCACTCTCTGGCCTACTGGGCTCTATCACCAGCTAAGCTTGTATCATAAGACCACACTTCTACAAATGTACCTCTGTGCCCCAATGAGCAGGCTAATTTCACCCCTTTTCTTTCCCCCCTTTAATTGATGCTTAAGTACTTTCAACATTCTGTCCTTTTTGATAAGGCATTTCCACATTTCATCAGGCCATTTTAAAAACATTTCCCCACTTTCCCTTTTAGTTCATTTACAGATTAAATTACCTAATGTTAAACGAGATTAATCTGTATGTAACCTATAAAGAGACCCTGGTTTGACAGTTTAGAGACTCAGAGGTAATAATGCGAAAGCATACTTGGTGGAAAATTCTGGTATGCTATGTGAAACAGGATTTGAGAAAGTATATATAGACTTATTTGGGTTAACACCACCTGTATATCTTCATGCTGGAATGAGCATGGAAGAAACAATAGGCTTGGTGAAAATCTGAATGATAGGAATAGGCTTGCCAGCCTCCAGGTGTGGCCTGGAGATCTCCTGGAATTACGACTGATCTCCAGATGACAGAGATCAGTTCCCCTGGAGAAAATGGCTGCTTTGGAGGGTGGACCCTATGACATTATACCCCACCGAGGTCCCTCCCTTCCCCAACCCCCTGCTTCTCCAGGCTATACCCCCAAATCTCCTGGAATTTTCTAATCTGGAGCTGGCAACCCTGAATAGGAAAGTCATTTGTCCACTTCAGAATTCAAAAGATAATTTTGGGGAGATCTATCCAGCAACTCGCCAAGTTTCATCTTCCTGGCTTGTGCTGAAGGTGACTGAAACTAGGTGTAACATCAAAAATGCTCCAAACCAATGTTCCCTCTAAGCTGTGGAGTCTTGTGAGCAAGATTTCTCCTTTGTGAGCCGCTGGCATTAAAGTTGTGAGCGAGCGATTTGGCTACGGCATAAATTAGTTTGCTCTGGAACCGTTCTTCCTGAGCAAAGACAAAAATGTGTGAGCTGGAGGCTAAAAAACTGTGAGCTAGCTCACACTAACTCAGCTTAGAGGGAACATTATGAGTCCAAACCCTGATGCTGATCAAGCCAACAAGGCTAGATTAAGCCATATCACAATGCCCTCACCAGCATCGGAAATAGTAAATTGGTACTATTAGCATAATAGGCCACACCCAACAGCAGAAACTCATTAGCATATTAGGCCACACCCCTGACAGCACAGCTCATTAGCATATTAGGCCACACCCCCATGTTACCAGAAGTTTTCTCATCCAGCCACGCCCACCTTTTGCTTCTTATTCTGTTGACCTTGTTTGTGGTCAAAACCAGGGCTTTTCTTGTAGCAGGAACTCCTTTGCATGTTAGGCCACACACCCCTAATGTGGCCAATTCTAATACGTTTCTGCTGTTGGGTGTGGCCTATTATGCTAATGAGTTCCTGCTGGGCGTGGCCAACTTGGGAGCCAGCCAGAACTCCGTTCCTGTGCGTTTCTGCCCAAAAATAGCCCTGCTTTTATTATAAAGAGGTTTGAATAATAAATAATATCTACTTTGCAGCATACTTACGTGTTTTCTGAGGTTAAATGTGTGTGTCTGTAAAGTGCCATCAAGTTGCAGCTGATTTATAGTGACCCCATAGGGTTTTCAAGGCAAATGATAAAGCAGAGGTGGTTTGCCATTGCCTTCCTCTGCAGTGTTCTGAGATATGATGACATCAGGCTATAATATACCATTCCACATCCCCCAAGGTATAACATAGGACTTCAGATAAAGATTTGGTCACCAATTCCACAACAGTCTCAGTTCATTTCATTAGGGATTATTCTGGTATAAAAATTAAGGAGCTGACTCCACAACCAAACCGAGTGCTTGGGTTCTTATGATAGGAAGGGAGAGGCACATGTATTTAGAACATGGTGGGGAATTTCAGATTACCCTTTTTAAGCAATATTGGAGTAAACCAAACAGCATCCTCCTCTTGATGTCCAGCATTTTGGGATGCTATGCCTCCAGGGGGGACCTGGGGATCCCTTGGACTTTCAGCCAGTGTTCCCTCTAAGCTGAGTTAGTGTGAGCTGGCTCACAGTTTTTTAGCCTCTGGCTCACACGTTTTTGTCTTAGCTCAGGAAGGATGGCTCCAGAGCAAACTAATTTATGCAGTAGCCAAATAACTTGCTCACAGTTCTAATGCCAGTAGCTCACGAAGTGGAATTTTTGCTCACAGGACTCTACAGCTTAGAGGGAGCATTGCTTACAGCTTATCTCCTGCCTACAGATATCAGTTCCCAAGCATAAAGTGAATGCTGTGGAAGGAGGACTCCATGGCATTGTACTCCATTGAAATCACTGTTCTCCCCAGATGTAGTGATCTCATGTATCTCAATGGAGTCCAGGCATTCCAATGAGGTTGCTATTCTGCTGTTTTGGTGTTGTGTTATAGCACTATAGCGCTCTTAAAAGAACATTTTTTAAAAGACGGAGATCGCCTGTGCGGGCGAAAAAGGGTGGGAAAACCTTGTCATCGGAGGAAGCACTATGGGGGCATTTTACACAGCACCCCATAGCACTTCAGGAATGGTATAGAAAATTGAAGACCACTTGGAAGCAGTTTGCAGGTAAAACGGCTCAGGAACGCTTCCCTAATGGGACAGGAGCATTTGTGTCTGAAAGGGTCAACATATTCCGTTAGGGAACCGTTATTAAAATGGTTCTGTCTGAAATGTCAGGGTATCTGTAAGAATACCTTATACTTTCCCT